>NC_089854.1:21363338-21510838 GCF_036373705.1 Amia ocellicauda | reverse complement strand
TCCTTCCCCCCCCGCCCCGATCTCACTGTATAACTCCAGTCAGTGCTGTCGGTGAAGGGGTTAACCCAGGGCAGCAAGGCTTATGAGTTTCTCACTCTAATCTTGTAAATTAAATTTCGCATTCAAATTAAGTGCCTTAGGACGCTGAGGAGAATACATTGTGTAAATTAGGCCGTTATTGTATTATTGCTATCTATACACGGCGAAACCCAGGCTGCCTACTACAATTATCACTGTCGAAAATGAATGTTACTCTTTAATATTTATAATGTTATTTTCCTGAGTGCTTTCTTGCCTTTTATTTTTCCTTCTTTCTCGTTTAAACACCGCATTACAATCCGGCCCCCCTCTCCCTCACACATGTCTCGTAAAAGGATCTCATTACATTTCCCCGAACTGTCATTTGAATTTAGTGACGGCGTTTTAAGGCGCACAATGCGTTCTGTCAGCTATTGGGCCCAGGCTGTTCCCCCACCGTTTTCCTTTTAAAAAGCATTATGAATAATAGCCAGTTCTTGCTCTTATCCATTATTCACACCGTCATTACGGCAAGCTGCTTTTTGGGGCTGATTAGGAGTGAAACTCTGGCTTATTTATTTCAGCGTAGAACTTTATCCCACTCCCTGAATCCAGCTCCATGTGGCACGAGGCAGGGAAACCGCAATCCTAATTTGAATTGGGCATTTACTTGTGCCGATGCATGTATAAATTAGGTAGAACCAGGAAAACACCCTCACGTTTAAAGCAATTAGGAGGAGGAGGTGTGCTGGACAGACAGGAGACTCTGTCATTACTCCCACTCCCACCCCTGCAGGCCACCCGTCGGTGCTTTGGCATTACTCTGGCTCTTTGGAAATCATGCTTCTCGGCTCTTGTGACTTTGAGAGCAGTGAGGGACAGAGGAGGCACAAGTGCTGTTATCGAGTGTCTGAGTGCTTCCTGTGAAGTGCGCTCGGTGTCGGCACGGCCTCCCTCACTCCGGCACGAGTCGCTGTGACGGTGCCCAACTAACGCCCATCTCTCTTCTGCTCTTCCCTTCTCTCGTCTCTAGGCAGGCCTGGGACCTTGCCGTGGACATCTGCCTGTCCCAGCTCCCCACCATCATCGAGGAGGGCACGGCCTTTAGGGTGAGTCCCCCTTCCCTCGGCCTGCTGGGAAATAAGTGGGCATTAATGGTGGGTTTGGACGAGCCACTAACTATGGACATATAGGCCGATTTAGCAGATGATTGATTTAAATTGAGCTGTTAAGAGCCGGGGGTACGGGGGCCACAAGCGAGAAGCCCCCTAGACCTCCTCCAGTGCCAACATTGAGTATCACGGTGGAAGACAGATCCGCACATGAACCACGTTTTCGCAAGACAGGAAGCCGACATCGTCAAGGGGCCGGCACTTACGTGTGTGTGCCATAGAGCAGTATGGGGGATGAAGTGTCTTGTGTAACCAGCGCTCTCCCACACCCCACGCCACACAGACACCCCCACATACACACACACAAACCCACACACACACACTGCACAGAGAACAGCCAGGTGTTGCTCGCTCGATAATCTGTTTAGACAGCCTCTCTGCACCGGAAGGGCCACTCTCTGTGAACGCAGTGAACTCGTAATCCTGCAAGGGGAGGAAAAGGCAGCTGATCGGAGGAAGATGGCAGCCTGTGTGCTCAAGATTACCGCAGGTTGTGTAACAGGCCATTTGGGGTCTGTGTGGTGGCCGTCTGTTTCTCTCCTCCCCTCCTGCTGGGCGATAACAAATTCCTGACTCGCCAGCAGCCACAATCCATCGCACCTCTCTAATTGTCGACTGTCTCTTCCCTGACCATCTGAGTTTTCTGTGCAGCTCTTGAACAGGAGCTAACTCTCCTAAAAACCAAGAACGATAGTGTTTACATTTCTTTCACACAAAAAAAATCTCGAGTAAAACTAGAGGGTTTTGAGTGGGGGGAAAAAAAGAGTGATAATTGACCTTCAGGATCAGAGTCCATGGACAGAAAGAGCTCCATTTCTCCTGTGTCTGCACCACGGGTTCGTTAACTGTGTTGAGAGTCGGCACTCACCGGCCGGGATCTCTGCTCCACATTACCGCCTGCCGGTCCCCCGCGGGACAGAGAGAACTTTGATTATCTGTGAATTCATTTATGCGGTTTGCTGCTAATATCGCTGCTGCAGAGCTGTGGGATGGTGGGGGGGCAGCGTGATGAAGGATTTAATTTAATCTTGGATAATAAAGCAGGAATAAGAGGAGAAGAGGAAAAAGATGCCCAATCAATAACGAGGGCACAAATGTTCTAGATTGCACTGAGGGTTTACGCCTCATCAGACGGACACGTCTCTCTGCCCGTGTGCCAACATGTCTGTCTCTCTCTGTCTGTCCACACGTGGGCCTATTTGTGTGGACACACGTGTGGCCCCGTCTCTGAGTGTGTGTGTGTCCTTGTCTCCACAGCACAGTCCCTTCTTCGCCGAGCAGCTGACTGCGTTCCAGGTGTGGCTGACCATGGGAGTGGAGAACAGGAACCCCCCCGAGCAGCTGCCCATCGTCCTGCAGGTAGTGGGGTGGGATGGGGGGCCAGTAGAGGGGACGGGGGGCCGCTCGTATTTCTCACGTTCATATGTTGCAAACCCTTAACAAAACGGCAACGAACAAGATAAACAATCTCTTGGCGTTATATATCAAATGAAAGAGCGAATGGGAAGTATAAGGCTTTCGGTGCATGCACAAATCTTGCCTGTGTGCTCCCAGAATCGGAATCCAGTTGTGTGTGGACGTGAACCATTCGATAATCCGCCATTTTGTTTTGACACGTGGGCTTGCGTTATCCCTCTCAATTCCGCCGAGTCACTCTGGAATCATGCTGCTGAGAAAATTACTTCAAACGTGGTGCAACCAAACCACATGAATGTTACTGAGCAGAGAAAGACGAGTGTTGTGTGTGAAGCCGACAGACTCGCGGGGAGGCATTGCCAGTAAAACGAGCCTGATTAAACACTGTCTCTTTAATTATTTATTTATGCTCCGCACGGCGTGCAGGCCGGCACCATCTCCTTAGCAACGGAACTTCTGCCATTTCCGTATCGGCTTCTTAAACTGGCAAACGCCGGGGCGCACTTTTCATTGGACTCAGCTTATAATTAAAGACTTCTTGTACCCGTCCCTCCCCCGAGCCCCAAGGTGCGCCATGTCCCCACGTCCCTCCCGGTGGCTCAGACTCCTGACTGTTACGTTCTTTCTTTTTAATTAAACGCCGCCGCGGCCTTGAAGGGCCCGGAGACGCCGGTGTTTGAACAGAGCGAGGCGGCACTCCGCGGTGAGTGACAGCTCCCCGGGTCCTGGAGGCTGCCGGCGCGGGTGAGATTTATCATTTGCGCACGGTTTTTATGCGGTGCTTCTGTGTTTTTTTATTTTTTATTCTTTTATTTTTTAAAGGGGGAATGAGTGTCGGTGGATTTGTGTGCTGTTGCCAGCAGTTGCCGTGTTATTCGACGTCGCCTGCCGTCTCGTAATATAATTCTCTGCACCCCCAGGAGAGTACAATCCGTAGTGCCACTATATTTTAGATTTAAGTCTTTGGGGCTCTGAATCGGTCTGAACATCCCTCTCCCCTGTTCTCCTAACGTGGACCTCATGAATAAACCCCACAGAGGTCGACCTCTCGTACTTGCTCCTCTGTGGGGTTTATTCATGAGGTCCACGTTAGGAGAACAGGGGAGAGGTATCTAATTTCTTTAGATAAATAACGCAGTATTCGCAGTTCCAAATCACGAGGACTGCAGGTGACATGACTTTTTTTTTTTTCTCTTCTCCTCTTTGTTTCTCATCCTCTCCTCCAGCTTATGACTTGCATAACCTGGCTTTAAAGGAAAAATAGAACAAAAGACAAAAAACATGACAGCGACGCTGGGGGGGAAACAAAATATGAATTGTGGGCACTAATATGGATTTACTGTAAGGCCTCTTCAAGTGTATTATGACACCCCTGGCCCCCCGTGCGCACACATGCTGCAACGCATTGACGTAAACAGTGCTGCATGTCGACAAATCCATCTGACAAAGTAATAAAGCTAGATCTGTAAGAGAGAGAGAGAGAGAGAGAGAGAGGGAAAGAAACATGTTACATTGTGGGCGGAAGCTTTAATATGAAAATCTGTGAAAATAATCCATCGATAAGGAGCTTGGAAGTGAGCAAGGGGGTTGGGATGGTGGGATTACAGAGGGACAGGCAATTTGTGAGGCACTGGCTACTTCACCAGCATCCCGGACTCGGCGGGGGGCCCATGTTAGTCTCCCCTGGGTGTCGGGTGGAGGCCGGCTCAGACCGGCATCCCCTCTTGGCATCTCTCCTGGCGCTGAACGGCGTGTTGGCTTTTGCCAGATTGCTGCCCCGGATGCTGCCGCACCAGAGTGCCGGCGATCATTCATATGGTTAGGCACGTGGCAGAGAACAGGAAAGGGGTGTAGAGACAATACTGGTGTGTTACATCTACCGGTCCTGGCCAGCAATGCACTCTTAAAGGACACGTGTTTGTAAACGTGGGAAAACGTCTTTTCTTACTTTTTTTTTCTTTACAGATATTCTTATGTATTTATTTATCTGTCAAGTAGTTCTCTGTGAGCCTTAACACGTGTGCGCTTGTTCTCATCGGATCATCTCTGCTGCGGTCACTGATTGCGTCGGGGGTTTGGGTAGAAGCTCAGCAGGGGGTTGGTGGTGGGGGGGCACTCTCTAGCTGGCTGGGCCAGTCCAGTCCAATGCCGAGCTGTTCCTCTGGGAAACCCAGGCCTCTGTTGACCGATGCATGTGTCGGCGTGTGCAGATTAATTTTAATGAGCCACCTTTTTTTGTTTTGTTTCTTTCTCGGAGAGCTGCGTTGTGGTGCAGATGTGTAGATTGGACATCTGTGCTAGGGGGCCATAATCCCCCACCCACCCCCGTCTCCCCGCCGGCTCTGCCACGTCCCACCGGCTCGGTGATTTACGCGCCGCACGTGCCAGATACGGGCTTTGTCTCTCAGGTTCCCAGTCTCTGAGCACGAGGCCAGGCGTTTCTCGGCAGGATTCGGCTGCAGGGTTCACCACAGCACGCTTCGTCATTAACCACCCCGTTTTACTGATGCTCTGAGCCTGAAACGTGCCGAGTCATCCTGCTGTTCGTCCCACAGTTTTGATTATGGGTTTATGGCTTTTGCCAGGGGATTTAATATCTCTGCCCTTAAGCCCTGTGTGTCTTTATTGCCCTGTGTTGCCACCTTACACCCAAAAATATGCTAAAAGAGCGTAAAAGCCCCAGTGGGATCATTGTCTTCGTTGAGAGAAGTAGGGGGCTCCGGACCTGTGAGAGGGTGGGCAGAGAGGACGCCGGCACCGTGCCCAGGGGCCCACCTGGCTCCCAGGAGGGTCCTGGAGCCCCTGCGTGTGCTTTCTCTGCCGGGGCGCCGCACGGCTCCTGCCGGATTAACCTGCTTTCTGCTTTTGGAGCGTATTAATTCCAAGGAGCGGTTTAATGCAGCCCTCGCCCCCTCCCCCACCCCGCGGGGCCGCCATCTGTCCACTAATCCCGCCGCTTGAGCACAAATTGCCAAAATAAATTTCATTCATTTCATCGGACGTCACCCCCCCCTGCCACGCAGCCGAGCCACCAGGGAGTCAGAGCGTGGGCCAAGGCCGGGGAGAGCCCCCTTGTATTTTAATCTCCACTGGCGTTCCGGATATTGTGGCGTTGGGATCATCCCTTTTATGGGCAGGATCCTGTCGGACTGGGGTAGCCCTCCATATTTTGTCACCGTCCCTCCGGCATGAATGGGCCGCCACAGTGCCGCTGTAGAGGATGTTATGTAACGTTACCTTGGGCTGTTTTTGTGTTGTTTTTTTCCTCGTGGTGGTGTGTGGGCAGTGCTGAAATCTGTTACCTTTGTGCTGTCCAAAAAAACTGCATGTCTCCATGCACATTGACAAATTATGCCTCGAGAATGACCCCCCCCACACCCTCGATCATTTCAGTGTCTCACACAAACATCCCCGTGGTCTGGATTTCTGATCTGTGGGGCTCGGTTCCCTGGGTTGGTTGCTAGAACTTTTCACCTAATCCTGAATTCAAGTTCTTTATCAAGTCCAAATGGTCTTTTTTCTTCTTCTTCCTCGTTTCTCCAGCTGGTAATTGGCGTCCTTGGTGAGACTCTGTTCAAGTCCTGCTCCTTTTTAGCTGACAGTCATAGAAACAGCGCTCAGCACGTGTGGCGCAATTAGAGTGGAGATCCTTGCAGATGTTATAAAGGCCGGGTCTGTGTCGAGGTTAAGTGTTCAGAAATCATCACAAAACCACAGAGTAGCCGGTCGAGGTTCACAGCTAGATGCGTGTTTGTTTTTTGATGCATAAAATTGTTTGTTCACTTTTTCGGGGGTGCGGTTCCGAAGGGAAATGGCCGATCATGTCAGCGGTGGTTCGCTGGGACGACCCAAGAGAGTCACAGGTGGACAGTAAACATGATCTGGGTGTTGACCTCTCTCTGACCCCGTTCTCCTTTAGGTCCTCCTGAGTCAGGTGCACCGGCTGAGAGCTCTGGACCTGCTGGGCCGCTTCCTGGACCTGGGTCCCTGGGCCGTCAGTCTGGTGAGGGACACCCTCACACACTCAAAAAGTACAAACACACACACACACACACACACACACACACACTTTAACTGTGCCGCTGTCTCTCCCCAGGCCCTGTCGGTGGGCATCTTCCCCTACGTCCTCAAGCTGCTGCAGAGCTCGGCCCGAGAGCTGCGACCCTTACTGGTCTTCATCTGGGCCAAGATCCTGGCCGTGGACAGTGTGAGTGGCGGTCGCTCTCTCTCCAGGGCAGCGGGGAGAGACAGAGAGTGAGACAGAGAGTGAGACAGAACCAGAGAGAGAGAGAGACAAACAGAGACGGAGAGAGAGAGACGGAGCAAGCTGTATATAAATACGATTGCAGATGAAGAGATGGAGGTGTGACAGAAAGTCTTGTCTGTACCCAGCTGTGTGGATCGGTGTGTGGCCTCCTTTCGTGTTTGTTTGTGCGATTGGATGCAGCGCAGGTTGTGTAAGTCCTGCGCTGTGGGCTGAGCCTGCAGTTTGGCACAGCTACAGCATCTCGCCTCCGCATTCCTCACCGCACAGCCGGTCCCCAGGGAGATGCTGGCACCATCTCCAATGCCAGAGCTGCGCAGGGGATGGTGTGGCTCACCTGCCAGAAACACGTATTTTTGTGGCGCTGTATGAACTATCCCAAACATATCTATCTGTATTTTTAAATCAAATATGATAAAATACGTGTTTCTGGCAGGTAAGGCAGACAACTGCCTCACCTGCCAGAAACAGGCATTTTATCGTATTTGATTTAGGGAGTAAATCAGAATAAACAGGCTCTCTCACACGGTTGCGATACAGAGAAACATGTCAAAACCGATGAGAAACGCACTCCACCAAGCGCCTGTAAGGGCCGGTGTGTTTCTCAGACGGACAGCAGACTGACTCTCGTCTCCCGCTCTTCCTGTCTTTCTGATTTTTCCTTTTTTCGGCCACCAAAGTCGTGTCAAGCTGATCTGGTGAAGGACAACGGCCACAAGTACTTCCTGTCGGTCCTCGCCGACCCCTACATGCCGGTGAGCGTCACCTCGAACCGGTGTGGACATAACTGTTGTTATTATAGTGTGATAGCGTAGTATACAAACACGTAATACACAAACATAACCTACCTCCTGTGTCCTAGGCCGAGCATCGGACCATGGCGGCCTTCATACTGGCCGTGATCGTGAACAGCTACAACACAGGACAGGTGGGTCCGTCTGCGTCCAGACAAAGTGTCCGGGGGTCCCTAAATGTGCAGTCTGTGTTTAGGGGTTTTGGTTTGTGTGCCCATGCATGTGTGTGCGTGAATGTCTCTCAGTCTCAGTGTGTGTGTGTGTGTGTGTGTGTGTGTGTGTGTCTGTGTCTCAGTGTGTATGTGCGTGTCTGTCAGTGTGTATGTGCATGTTTTGCTTGTGTGTGTATGCAGGCCCGTATTGTCAGTCCCGGGCTGCTCTGTATGCACATCAACAGCGCTGACTGACAGGACAAATTTCCCAACAAATCGTTCAGTCTAAACTTCTATCCGATAATTATGTTCCTGCTTATTTCTTCCCTCATAGATTCACACCCTCCTAATTGAGTTGCAGCAAAGCTTTTCCGTCTCCATTATTAGTTTATAGTTTTTCGCGGAGGGGGCGGTTCTATGCGTTTGATTTCCTCTCAGCAGTATAGAGGAGAGGGGGACATTTACCGAGACGCAGTTCTGCGATTTCCTCATTAGATTATTTCCTACCGCTGTCTTTTGCTGTATTTTTTTTTTTTTTATTATATAAATGTCTTCAGCTTTTCTTAGTCTAATGCTCTCCCACCCTACTCCCTCTCTGTCTCCCTCCCCACTCTTTCCCACTCCCTCCCTCTTTTCATTCCTCTCCCTCCCCATCTCCCTCTACTTGCCCCTCTCTCTCTCCATCCCTCCCTCTCACCCTCTCCATCCCTCTCCCCCTCCCTCCTTCCATCCGTCCTCTCCATCCCTCTGCCTCCCTCTCTCCCTCTCTCTCTCTCTCTCTTACTCTCAGGAGGCCTGCCTGCAGGGGAACCTCATTGCGATCTGCCTGGAGCAGCTGAACGACCCGCACCCCCTCCTGCGCCAGTGGGTGGCCATCTGCCTCGGCCGCATCTGGCAGAACTTCGACTCAGCGCGCTGGTGTGGCGTGCGGGACAGCGCTCACGAGAAGCTCTACAACCTGCTGTCAGACCCTATCCCCGAGGTAGGGGGGTCTCTAGATCTGTGGCCCTCCGTGCTGGGCTGTGGATCGAGATCTGTGGCCCTCGGTGCGGGACCATTACATTGAGATGTGGCAGGGCTGTGGCGTCAGAAGGGTGTCAGTGCAATCAACACACTGTGGAGACACTGTTTAATGCAGATAGAGAGGAGGATAGGGATAGAGAGAGGGACAGGGATAGAGGGAGGCATAGAGATAGAACTGCAGTAACAATAATGCATAAAAACTATATTAAAACCCTAATGCACCGCAGAGGTCGGCAGTCCAGACTTTTAGTTCACACTGTGGTCTTATAAACCACAGTGCTTTCATTTGTTTATTTATTGTGTTGTGTGCTCCCCCTCTCTCTCTCTCTCTTCCTCCCTCCCCACTGTCAGATGGTTGTATGGATTAATGCAGCTTTATTAGCTACATCTCTAGTCGGTCATGTTAACTAAAGGGAATTGTTTTAAGCTGCGAATGATTTTGCTCAGGGCTGTGGTGTGCGGCTCAGGGGATGCAGGGAAATGGATTAGGAGCCGGTGTGAGCGAAATAATAAGGGAGAGGCGGTGCGCTCCGAAATAAAAAATATTTGCTTTTGCCGGTAAGGAGTGCTAGTTTTTAATTATTGTTCCACTAAGTGACCTCAGTTGTCTCAATATGATCTATATGCCTTTATTTAGAGTCGCAGAACAGGACATTTTAATCACTGGCCCGGTGTGCGAGGAATCGAAACGGCGGCGGGGGAGTTATGTAGCCCACTAAATCATACTTTATCACACACAGATTCGGCACCTTTGTCGAAATGCCAAGTTTTTTTGTTTCCTGTCCCCCCCCCCCAACTCCAAAATATCATCTGTACCGGTGTCTTTGAAAAGCTATTTCGAATTTTCATTTCAGAAGTCATTGAAAGGCTTTTTTCCCCCTGCACCTGCGTTTGTTTTGCGTCTGTGTGTGTCTGGGGGGTCCGATTGTCCTCCTAGTGCCCAAATTCTCCCCATTTTCCCAAATTGTCAGCTTCAACCACATCGCTGGGGAGTTTGTTCAGATTGTGACGACTCTCTGTGTGAAGAAGTGTCTCCTGTTTTCTGTCTTGAATGCCTTGAAGCCCAATTTCCATTTGTGTCCCTGAGTGCATGTGTCCCTGCTGATCTGGAAAAGCTCCTCTGGTTTGATGTGGTCGATGATCATGATTTTGAAGACTTGAATCAAGTCCCCATGTAGTCTCCTCTGTTCCAGGGTGAAAAGGTTCAGTTATCTCAGTCTTTCCCTGTATGTAATATTGTTATTAGATGCATGTTAAGAACTTAAGGACCCGTGTTCAATAGTAACTGCATCTCGGAGCTGTTATTTCTGATGACTCACGCAATTGTTACGGTTTTAAAAGTGCAATAAAAGTAATAAAAGGACTGCATTACATTCGATTTTGGGACTCTGAGCGCGTTTATTTCAGCTCATTTACAAGCTGTCATTTAAATAAAATAAAGTGTTTAATATTTCACATTTTTTAATAAAACACTGCAGAAAATTTGTTTTACAGTAATACTGGCAAATAAAAACAACGCCTCTCAACCATACAACTAAATGCACTACATCGGCATGGGATTGGTACCTCTGGCTAGGGATGTGACGGATGTGCATGCGGATTTCTGTCGGCTCCGTCACATTCCTAGCCAGAGGTACCAATTCCCCACCTTCCCCACAGTCCGAGTAAAGACCCACATACACTCAAGCCGTTTCACAACTCTCATTTCCCGGCAGGTACGCTGTGCTGCAGTGTTCGCCCTGGGCACCTTCGTGGGCAACTCGGCGGAGCGGACAGACCACTCCACCACCATCGACCACAACGTGGCCATGATGCTGGCACAGCTCATCAATGACGGCAGCCCCGTGGTGCGCAAGGTGGGATGTGTTTCCAGGGTCGGGCTTCCACCCGGGGGGTGGTCCCCGGGCGTCAGTACAGAATCGCGGCAGAACTCGGTGTCCGGAGTCCCCCCTGACTTGTCCGTCTCTGCCCACAGGAGCTGGTGGTGGCACTGAGTCACCTGGTAGTCCAATACGAGAGCAACTTCTGCACCGTGGCGCTGCAGTTCATGGAGGAGGAGAAGAACTACGCCGTGCCCTCGCCAGCCAGCAACACAGGTGCCAACTCCCAGCCCTGGCACCAGACCGGATGTCAGACTCCGCAAGATTTTTTTTTCCGTCAACATATTTGAGTTATTTATTTTTAGAGAATGAATTCTGAATTACTGAATTAAAAAGGCATGTCAACGTGTTTTTTCTGGAAAAGGAAGTCTATTTCTGTAATATACGTGAAAAAATAAATCTACCGCAAAGAAACGATTTTCCAATTCAGTTAAAATAAGCAAAATCATTTCCCCCGTATGGTTTGATTTAAACCCAGAGCTGCCGTGATGCACGAGGCCTGGCTCAGTTCTCACTCCCTCTCTCCCCTCTCCTTTTCTTTCCCTCTTTCCAGAGCCCGGGAGCCTGACACCCGTGAGGGACAGCCCAGCCATCCCCCGGCTCCGCTCTGTCAGTTCCTATGGCAACATCCGGGCCGCTACCACGGTCCGCAACCTGAATAAGAGCCTCCAGAACCTCAACCTGAACGAGGAGGGTGAGGCAGGGATTAAATTTAATTAAGCTGTTAGCTCCCGAGGTAGCATTGAAGCCAAGAAACCCTGTGGCCCCCGAGGACTGGTACCACCGCCCCTCTGAGCCACAGTTTTGTGCCGACGGCTGTTCTGACAAAGTGGAGTGCCTCTGAATGCGATCGATTCATTATTTTGTATTTTGCTACAGTGCAACACGAGTGAAAACATTGACTCGTGCCGTGCGGGTCTGGTTCACCCTCAGCAGAGTATGAAGGTCAGCGTTTCGATCCGCCAACGATCCAGCCGAGGCGCCGAAACCCTGACCTTCTCTTCTCTGCCGTTGGGGAAAGAGAGAGAGATCTGTGCTGCGGATTAGGAAGTGTGCAAATCACGCTCTCTCGGCGTCCCATTGATTTTCCCAAATCGCACCTGACAGGGCCGGGGGTGCATCTGCTTCAGTGGGGCTCTTCAGGCAGGTCGGGTTTCGCTCTCAGTACTAAACCGCGCTTCTGGCAGATGGATAATACCTGCAATTAAGTGTTCGATTGAGACCCGAAGTAGAAGGGAGGTTTGTTTTATTTTTTTGCTAAGTGCGTGTGTTCCTCCCTGCCAGTAGGGGGCCCCATCGCCTTCTCCCCAGGGAACCTGAGCACCAGCAGCAGCGCCAGCAGCACCCTGGGCAGCCCGGACAACGACGAGTACATCCTGTCCTTCGAGACCATCGACAAGATGAGGAGGGTCAGCTCCTACTCCTCCCTCAACTCCCTCATTGGTGAGACGCCCACGTGCATACATACATACATACCAAACACACATGTACAATCATATACACATGCACACACACAATCATACATACATACCAAACACACATATACAATCATACATACATACACACACAATCATACATACATACACAATTGTACCTAGAGACATACACACAATCATACATACATATCAAACACACACATACAATCATAAATGCATACATACATACATACATACATACACACACACACAATGATACATACATACCACACACATACAATAATACATACCTACACAATAATACATAGAGACATACACACACATACATACTTGCATACACAAACACACATACATACACAATCATATATATACATACATACACAGAATCATACACACAATCATGCAGACATACACACAATCATACATACATACAGACACACACACAATCATACATAGACACACAAACAAAGATGTCCACATTTGCACACACACGAATGGCTTTGCACAAATAAAACCGAGAGACTGAGATCACAGTGTTATTTGAACTCCACGTGTTTTTTATGTAATATATTTGCAGCACCGGTTTGTTTGTAGACTTTATACTGGTTTGTATGTAAGAACCTGCAGCTTAAAACTCTCTCACACACAAACACACACACACAAGAAAGAGAAGATCAGACAAGTGAGAGAACGAGAGAGTGAGAGATTCCCCCTCAGTGCGGCTGTCGCCCGGCCCCCCTAGGACGGAGAGTGCTTTTCCTGGTAAATCCTCGGCACACCCGAGGAGCCCTTCCCAGAACCACGCGTGATTGGCAGGGCGCTGGATGCGTTCCGACACGCTGGGCAAGGGCGGCCGTATAGCGTGGGAGAGAGAGAGAGCATCCATTTACTTCCTGCCAGCCTTCTGGGACTCGGGAGCTCCTCTGTGATCGATTGGCCGATCCGTTGGAGGTGCCAGCCTTCCCCACAGCCCTGCCCGTCTCACACTCTGGGCTCCCAGGGTGCACTGCTCCCTCCCAGGCCGACACACGCACTGGTGAGCGAGAGGAAGTCAGACTGGGGAGACGTCATATTCCTGGGGGGGTCTCCTTAGGCAGTGTCTAAATCATTCAGCCCTGCGGAAGAAACATACAGTCGCTCACTAAATAAAGACTGTCACGATCCCAGCCAGCTATATTGTACAGAGGAGACGGTTTCGTGGGCCAAATGTTTGTGCGAAGGGCATTTCTCTGTTGTGTGAATGGTGCTTGGCTTCTCTTTTAGAATGTAATTGCAATCTGAGTAACTCTTGGGCCGAGCCGAGAAAAACTAAATTCCAACACGGCAGTTTCGAGTCACAGGAACAGTCCCTCAATGAGCCGGAGTCAGGTAACGAGCGCGGGATCCTCCCCCGAGGGAAACTGACCTGGTTTCTCTGTGAAGCTGCGATCGCCTGCAGCTCCTGGCTCTCAGTGCCGGGGCCCGGTGTTCCAGAGCAGTGCATGCTGGGAACCATGTTGCCTCCCGTTAGAAGACATCGGCGTCCCCTGGCGATCGACTGCAAGAGTTTTTCGCCAGCGTTGTCAGCTCTGCCGTGCATTTCTCACACTGTGTGTCTGCAGTAAAGGTTATATCGTGTCCTTTCGGCCGTGGGCAGTAACTTGAGTGAGCACACACGCACATACATGCACGCTCACACACACACGCTCACACACACACACACACACACACACAAACCTCAACAATACTCACTGCATGACAAGGTGGATGGCGTACATACACAACATGTGGGAAATGTCAAAGACAGGAGCTAGGCATCCTCTGACTCGACAGATTGAATTGGTGGTGATGTGAGTCCCTCCACTCGGGACACAACATCGGTACGCTGGACCAGATGTCCTGTCCGTCAGTCCGTCAGCCTGGCGCCGCCTCTGAGGTGGCCAAGGTCAGGAATCCCACGTGGGGGAGACTGAGATTGGCTTGCGTTTAATAACTGCGCCATATGCCCACCTCTCAAGAGCAGCCGATGGGAATTCGGTTTTCGAGCGGCACAAATTGCATTTTTATCTGCATCTTATTCAGGTTTTTTTTCTTCACACGGCTTTTTAACGTGTCTGTTTAGTGCATTAATATCCGCCTCTCCCAGGGCCTGTTAGCCCACACTGTACAGCTGTACGGCAGGATCACACATTCCCACTTCCCAGCCGGGCGCCGGGGGAATCGCAGCCCTGCGGTTGTCGGAGGCAGATGTACCGTTTTTCTGTAGTTTTTTTTGCCTGTAATCAACGTCTCCACATTTCACTGCATCTAATGGAAAACAACCATATGTTTACAGCACATAACAGCGTTTCTCTCTGCGTTTGTTGTGTTAAAGAAGAGAAAAAAAATGCCTTTCTTCGCCACGGCGGCTTAATGAGAAGTTTACCATCATCGCTGCTTAACTCTCAGTCATTTTTTAATCATTTTAAACCGTGTTTCATTAGTGTTTTATCATTCCAGGAGTATTCCGATTATGTTAATTGGAACTGAAGTGGATTTTCTTTCTTACTTCTCCGGCACGCTACTTGATTACAGATTAATTATGGCGTAATTTATTTTGGCGTCTCTGCGGACTGCCTCCAGCACTGTAATAATCACTCCTGCGTGGAGTGGCGCGTTACGAGCCGCTCCGAGACTCCCCCTCAAAGCTGCCTCCCTCCCTCCCTCGCATGCGGCACGTTCGTCCCTTGGGTGGCTGGTGTTCCCGAAAGAGACGTTACCTATCTTTCCCTATCTCCGGACCCAAGCTCCCCGTGACCAGCGCCGCGGCCTCTGCAGGGGTTAAACCAGCTCGGTTGCCTGGCTTCCTCGCTTGCAGCATTCTCACTATCCACTCTTTTTTCCTCTCTTCCTCGGATCCCTACAGTCCTTATATAACCTCCTACACACTCGCCGACTGCTGCCTGAATACAGATCAGGGCCGGGGGGTACCGGGAGTGTGCGGAGAGGCGCTGCTCCACTTCTGTCAGGCTTCGGCAGACTCCCTCCAGACCCCCGGATACCCCCTCCTGCTCTTCCTTTTCCTGAAGAAGCGCACAGTGTGCTGGGGGCAGTGGGCCGAGTAGAGCCGTGGTTTACGGAGAAAAGCCCCCCTGAGTGCCGGGATTATGGGTGTGATGGATTGTAATGGATAGCAGATGACACCGCTGCAGGCAGTCCACTGCTGAAGTCTTGTATTGTAGGCCCAGCTCTGAGAAACCCGAAGCAATGCTTAGTGAATTGCAGGGATATACACATAGATATATATTTATTATACACATACACACACATCTTTATAATGATCATAACAACAGCAATAATTATAATAATGATGCTAAAAGACTCTAGCCAAGCTGCTGTGTTGTTGTTGTTGTTTTTTTTCCTGGGAGTGAAAGTCCGTTTCCTCGGCTGAACCTCGAGGCTCATTTCGATGCTAGAGCTGCAGCCTGTTGGTCCCAGCGCTGTGGGCTGTGTTGTAAATCTGGGATCTCGCAAAGCTTTTTCCGATAGGTGGGTGAGGCCGTGTTCAGGTCATCTACAGGAGTTCGCAACCCTTTTTGTGCTAATCCCACCCCCCCCCACCTACCGCCCCTCAACAAACGCTGAGATTGTTCCTCTGCTCACGTCTGGCTGAGCGGGATGCCCTCGAATCGACTGGCACGAGAGCAGAGGAGGTCTCTGATAATTAACTTATTACGCAAAGAATAAAGCGAGGGTTAGCCGTCTGAATACGACGTGGGGGGCCACTGGTCGGGAGGGTGTGAGACGCACGCTTGGTCAACTGTAGGCGAATTCCCTGGGGGCGACTCGCAGACTGGCCGGTCAACTCAAGAGTCCCCTGTGGGGTCTGCTGACTGTTAAGGAGACACTCAACATGGATGCCAATGTGCTGCTACTGAATAAAGGTGGATGAAGACTATTGAATGATCGGTCCGCCTGAGTTAAAGGGCGTCTCTCTCTTGGCTGTGTTGCAGGGGTGTCCTTTAACAGTGTGTACACTCAGATCTGGAGAGTGCTGCTGCACCTGGCCGCCGACCCCTTCCCCGAGGTGTCCGACCTGGCCATGAAGGTCCTGAACAGCATCGCCTACAAGGTGAGCCTCCCCCCATGTTTAAACTCTCTACATCCTTCCTCTTCCTGCTCTCTGTCCATGTGACTCACACCAGCACCTGATTGGCTCTCTGTCCATGTGACTCACACCTGTGTCTGTGTGCATTGTTGTTTGCCTGTTGCAGCAACTTCATCAGGCTTGGGAAAGAGCCGAGTATTCCTGCTAGTGCCTGAGTGTCATTTCTGTGCAGATCCCCTCCCCCCCCCCCCGGTGTGCCGTGCAGAGCGCCCTCATCGCTGCGGTCTCCCCCGTCTCTCTGCCGCACGGGCCCATCCACCGCCGCCGCCGCCACCCCACGTGTCCCCCAGCATTTAGTTCTGTGCAAATGCAATTAAGCAAAAATTGCTCCCTGAAGCCCACAGAACGAGAGCGCACAAAGATGGCCATAAAACTGCTGTGCAAGTTAAGGAGGTAATAACTAAGATTGCATAAGGGGTCCGGTCTCCTCTCTCTCACTGTCATTACAGCCCCACCAGCCCCTCATGACTTTAAATCTCCTTTACTGTTCTCTTTCGTATTTAACGCTCCCCTTCATAGTATTTTAGCTGCTGAGGAACTCAAGGTGTGTTAGGGAGGCTGATCTGCTCTCTGCCGACGCCCCCGTGTCCTGTCCTGGGCTGGGATTCTGTGTTTGTGTAACAGAATAGACTAATAACTGACAGACGCCTGTCCATCCTGTCAATCAGTCTCACACAAAGTGTGTAGTCGGGCCTCTTTGCCCCGCAGTGAACAGCTGAAAGTATCATCCGGCAGGCAGGCAGGCAGGCAGGCAGGCATGGGGAGGCCTAGACCTTAGTTTTGGATTGCTTTCACCTATGCCCAAAAGAGAGAGAAAATAAAATAAGTATTTCTCTCATCTAAAAATCCCAAAATGTAATGCTTTCCTGTTTTCCTCCGCCGAAGCAAACATCCAAAAAAATTCCTCTTCCTATTTTATTTATTTCCAACCTACCAGTATTTCTTGCACATCTTGTGGTATTCTAGTCAGTGTTTTTTTTTTTTTCGAACTTATTTTTTACATATATATATGTGTGTGTGTGTTTTTTTATTTTGTGTTATGCTGCTCAGGGTGTTTCTGCACTTCTGAGAGACTCTCTGCTGGAGAAATCCAAAGGGGTTTGCTCCATTCCTCTCCACTTGAAACACAGCACTGACATTGATAAAGTCTTTGAATCGCTGCCTCTCGGTGGGGAGAGAGAGATGCAGGAGGAGAAAGAAAAAAAGAGAGGGAGAGAGAAATAGATAGTTAAGGGAAACCTGTGTTTGGCATGCAGCTCCACTTCTGACAGGCCCTGCGCTGACTCACTCCGCCGGCCCGCTTGATGCCTGAATCTTAACACGGGCCGAAAGTCTTCAGCGCGGTGCGGTCGGTCCCCCGTCTCGGCAAAGCTTCAAAGCCGGAGTTGGGGAAGAGTTTTACCGCCTGTGCGCTGACAACTCGCACAGTAACACAACCCCTCCGAACCTGCCAGAGAAGGAAAGAGGGAAAGAAAAAGGGGAAAAAGCTTGGAAAGATTAAAAAGTCAACCCCAGTCGCCATGTTTTTTTGTGTTGTTTTTTTATTCTCTCTTAATTAGGGCACCCTTTGTGACCCATCGAGCGAAGCCGTGTCTCTTACGTGTCTGTTACGTGAGGGCAGGAAGTTGTTGTTCTTAGCACTCTGCCGCTCAGAGCCCTTGACACGGCACCGTATTCAGGAGTCGCACAAAGGAAGCTGGTGAGAGCAGGGGGGGCGGCCGAGGTGCTGTCTTAATTAACCGCTCTTGTCGGCCGTCTGTTTCGGGTCTCAGTGGTTCCGGCGGTACTTGGCCGGTCATAGAAAAACACACAATGATACTCGTCTATGGCGGCAACAACAGGATCAAAGAGAACTAATTCATTTCCCCCCCTGCCTTCCTTTTTTCCATTTCGCTGGGCTGTTGTTTAATAGGCCTTATTGGACTTTAATTTCTGTTCTGAAACTAGAAAAGGCTGAGTCAGGGAGCGCCGTTCATTATGAATGTACAGACAGCGCACAAGAGTTTTTATGAAAAAGCTGAAACCATCTCCTCTCGGAGGTTGTGAGGATTGTTGTCACCTGTGTTGTAGTGCAGAATGAGAGTCTTTCTATAAGGGAGGACATTGTGAAGTGTTTATAGGTATAGATACTGTAACTCGCATAGATAAAGGTATAGATGTAGTTGAATCGCCTCGTCATAAAAGAACGATATGTCAGAAGTTGGTATTCTGACATAAATTTGCATGGGCTGTCCGTCCACCGTGACACAGTGTCCTGGCAGTGTTCTACTGGCGGCACAGACCTCAGCTCTTGGCTTTCTCTCCCTATCTCATTCCCTCACTCCCTCTCTCCCTCACTCCATCTCTCTCTCACTCCCTCGCTGACTCTCAAGATGAATGGCTGGATCAAACCCAGGTTTGGGAAGGGGAGGTGATAGGATTGATATGCAGCCGGGGCTTCTTGCGATCGCCGTCCTGAGAGATGGGAGCTGCCAGGGCCTGAAAGGTCACACGCCAAGAGCACGGCTGACATTTTTCGGGTTGCGCCGCGGCTCGGACAAGCCACTCCATCAGGAGATAGACGAGGGATTAACATTTACGCCCCGCGAAACAGGGGACGTGGCGCTCAGGTCACCGGTGCAGTTGGGAGGAGCCGGTCCAGCTGACCACCGCTGGCATCCTCCAGTTCCACTGCTCCAATGGGTCAGAAGTTAGACTTTGTTGAGAAACTTGTTTTAATATGTCCCAGCTCTGTGCCTCGGACAGGCTTCCCCTCTGTACTGCTTCTAGGGGACTTTGAACCAGGTCCAACTGCTTGAGACTTTGAGATGCAACGAGCGATCGTTGACATGGCTGTGGCCCTGCCCCCAGGGTGTGGCCAGCCTGTCACTCAATCTGGCCCCAACAATCCCGAGGCCTCGTCTGAACAGTGTCGAGCTGGGAGTTGTTTGTTTAGAAGTTACGGCACTTACTCTCACTTCAGACTTCAATAATTTAACATGTTCAAACGCAGAGCTCTTCTGGTGTCCGTAAGACCGCGGATTTGCCAGTTTGTGTCCGTCGGGGAGCTTCTACATAGATGTGTAGTGTTGCATTTGTTTTTTGAGCTGAAAAATATATAAAAGTTAGTAAAAGAGCCTCCCAAAGGGAAAGGTATACCGTTACAAAAACACTACGGCTGAAGTTTACATTCGCGGCGTGGGTTTTAATAATGCAACCGGTGTGGACCCACAATGCATTGTTTGGTCCCTTTTGTTTTCATGAAGTAAGAAAACAATTTCAAATGTGGAACGTCACTCAAGTCTTCGCTGTGGACAGCTTGACTTAGCGCTTTGCTTTTTCTTTCTTAAAAGCAAAACTAATCGTAGTGTGTTAGAAAATAGCAAATGGATAGACCCCAAGAACCCAGATGTGTTTAATATGTATGAGCTGTCAGGTGTAGGTTTGGGCCCCTTCATTCGGTTTTTCCAGTGGCCTCCGCCTCAGTGTTATCGATGGGAGAGGCATTAGTCCTTCCTCGGATGTTCCTGCCCTGCTGTTTGCGCCGCGGCTTTGGTGCTGTGTAGAGCCGACGTAAATTCCACTACCGGCGAGTCCACCCTTAGCCACCGGGTGATAAAAGGAAAAAGAAACACTGTGAATTTGAACAAATTAAACATGGCTATAACCCTCTGGTTGGCAGCCTGGCCTGCTCAGAATCCGCTCCACCGTGTCGCGTGGAGGAGCGGTTTCATCCCCTGCTTCGCTCCTCCACCACAGGGAGGTTGCGCTGCTATCACTCAGTCTTGTTGTGAATTAGGAAACGCATTTGTGTTGCTGCCGTGTATAGATAGATGGATGGACGGCTGGGCCCTCCAGCGAAGTGACATCTCCGAGGAACGGGAGTAAATCAGGCCCTCAGAAGAGGATCACGGGGAGGGGGTGATGAATAGAGGAAGACAGGACGCGCTGAGGAGTTTATCTTCGGCTCCGCATTGTTTACGAGGAGAACAGAGGGCTGTCACATAAATCCGCTGCGCTGTGAAGATCGCGGCCGGCCCTTTTCATTTAGAATAACGCCGCGCATCAACAAATTACTTAATCCCTCTGTTACCAGGTGCCCAAGACGATTGTTTTTAACGGACTGCGTTGGATGGCGGATATAGATCTGCAGCAGAAGATATGTCCCGGGCTCCCACAGGGTTGTCCAGCTTGGACACCCGATTAGCCCAGAGACGAAGCCGTGAAAACAATAAGTGCTGAAAAAAATAAAATGCACGTAAGACAGGCAGCTCCAGCCCCTCATCTCCGCAGCGAAGTCAAGTGTTCGTCAGCAGGCATCGTAACCGGTCCTCTCCTCGCCGTGAAAGAGGGGTTGGGGAGCGGGAATCCAGCAGCAGCAGCCCACGGCGTATTAATAAATAAGCACCCTGCTGCCGAGACGGGTAGTTTTAAAAAACTGTCAGGAAGGAGAGAGTGATTTTTGCAGAGGGATGCATTATTTAGAGCATTCTGGCAGAGGAAGGGGAAGAAAAAAAAACCTCCTTTAGAAAAACATGAAACAGTTTTATTTATTTCTTTATGTTTATTTACTGTGCTGTATTGTTCGGGGTGGCAAGGCTGTCACCCGGTAAAGGATGCAGTTGCGTTTTTCAGTGCCTTTTCTAGTCCTACGGCGATTGGCACGCTAGAAAAGGCACCGAAAACCGCAACCCTCCGGTGGCCAAGAGCGGCGACTCCAGCCGGCTCCCATCATCCCTCTCTCTCTCGGCACGAGCTGCGCCAATTCTGTGTAATCAGTACTTTCAGTGAATCTCCGAAAGCAGCGGTAATATAATATGAGCTTTTAATCATTCATGCGCCACGAAAGAGAAAAATCATTTTGTGTGAGTGCGTTCGGGGGGGGCGCGGTTCACAAACAAGAGTATTCATTTCACGTTGGCAAAGTACCGGGGAAAAAAAAAAAGTAGAGCTAGTTTTCTTCAGGGCAAACAGTCCTCTGACAGCGCTGTGGATTTAATGTATTTGCAATAAAAGCGATGGATTTGGCGAGATTGTATTTAAGGAGCCCTATCTCTCTCTCTCTCTCTCTCTCTCTCTCACCTGCGCCACGCTAATTACTTTTTCATCTCCCGCTCTAATTAATCTCCTCGGTTCCGAAGTGCATCACTTTGTCAGATCAGATGCTTGAGCGTCGCAGTAATGCGTGTCATTTTTCAACTTCTTTTTATTGTTTTCCCGCTCCCGTTTTTTTTTTATTTCTCCCCGTTTTTAATAAAGTGTGACGCCGGGGGCTGGGTAAACTCTCCAAACACAGGCTATTAATGTTCGCCTGTTTGTCAGGCACACCTTCATTGGGAGCGACGCACTCCCACGCACACACACACAACAAACTTCGGCACACAAAGCACGGAGCATCGGAGGCTTAACTCCTGGAAAACAAATTGCACTGCTATCAACTTATTATTTTCCCCTTAACTACTGATATTACTATCATGTGGTAATACTATCTACTGGAAATATTTTTAATTTTCCAGCTCAGCAGAAGAAAGAGGCTCAGGGTTTCCAGGTACGCTTAAGTGGATTGCAGTTGCTCTGTAGCCACACATAACTGACTTGCCTGTTTATCATCTGACCTTCCGGCACTGAGTATTATACCATGAATACAGCATCCCTTTGGTGGATTTGGAATATCCCCGGGGCGACACCGCAGACTGGGGCACTAATCCACTCCTGGAACTGTGTGTAGTGCTATGTGCACCCACAGCCTTCACATATGCCACGTCTAAGCGTTCCCAGAACTGCGATCACAGAGCTGCTGGGAGCTGCAGTGCGTGGTGCAGCCTGGTCCCCTCTCCCTGTCAGGGACCCGGCCGCACGGAGAGCCAGGTGTTTGTTCCGTTGTGTTCCACCGGCTCACTGCTCTCTCTTTCTCGCTCTCTCCCTCTCAGTCTCTATCCCTCTCTCCCTCCCCGCAGGCCACCATGAACGCCCGTCCCCAGAGGATCCTGGACTCCGGCTCCCTCACCCAGTCTGCCCCCGCCAGCCCCACCAGCAAAGGAGCGCACATCCACCAGGCCGGGTGAGTGGTGGCACGGTTTGTGCACGACGGTCTCACCACCTGCGTGTCGCACAAAACAGGCAGAGTGCAGTTGTTTGGTATACGTAGTGCCTTCTATTCCACTTACTGTAGCATTTTAAGTTTGGCCCCCTCGGTGCCACATTGCCTGTAGGGTGGGTATGTGGTGATGTGGCCTCTCTGTAACGCCCTGCCCTTCCTCTCCTGCCATTCCAGCGGCTCCCCCCCGATGCCCAGCACCAGCAGCTCCAGCCTGACCAACGAGGTGCCCAAACCACCGGTCCGAGACCTGCCCCCGGCCCGGCCGCCCTACACCCCCACGCTGGGTGGCCAGGCCCCGCACTCGCACCAGTTCCCGCGCACACGCAAGATGTTCGACAAGGGCCCCGATCAGGTACTGTACTGGCCACGGAGCCCCCCCCCACCGCGCCTCTCCGCACAGCAGGTGCCCACCGTGTCCCGGCCTGGCGTCAGTCCCCTTCAAAGGGAGACGCATAACAGCCTTGTTAAAGGTCGACTGTGGCATCAGAGGCCCGTGTCATCAGCATGTGTGTGTACTGTGTGTTTCACATGAGTGAGCGTGTAACACGTTTATGGGGCTCCATAAATCTGCAACTTCTTCAAGTATAATAAAAAATGAAATTAATCTGATCGATTTATTACAGTATTAGCCTGATTAAGCAATTAAAAGCTGGGGTGCAATGAGCCTTAATTAACGAGAAGTAATGAGAAACCTTTTCTTTTAGGATTCGTTTTAAATTATTATTGTTGTTCTTTAATGAAACCTCAGCACCATAATAACCGGCACAATTGAAGTTTTTTGGTGTTTTGCAGTGAAAGCAGTCGCCGATGATCAAACTTGTTTCGGTGTCATGTGTTTGCTGGTTTCCCTTGGGGTTGTGTTCTGTGTGTGTGTCGCTCGTGTTTATACGCGTGTGTGTGTTTGTGTTGCAGATGGCTGATGACGGTGATGAGCCAGGCGGACACCGGAACTTCATCAGCGCTGCCATGCAGACCGGCTTGTGCGACTGGAGCGCCAAGTACTTCGCTCAGCCCGTCATGAAGGTACAATGGCACAGCCCGGCACAAAGGACCCCTCTCTGAGTCTCGCTCCCTCTCTCCCTCTCTCGCTCTCTCGCTCCCTCGCTCCCTCTCTCTCTCTCACTCTCTCACTGCCTGATCCCTGTTAGTCTCCGTTTCATTCTTTCTCTCCCATTTCGTCTGTGTCCCTCTGTCCCGTTGGTCAGCCCCTGCCCCCTTTCCTCTCTCACTGTCCCACATCCATTCCTTCTGAATTAAGCCCCTCTCCTTCGCCACTGGACAAGTCTGACCTCTCCAGCACAAGAAGAATAATCATTAGAAACTCTGGGAACTCTACATTTATTTTTATGTTATTAGTGCTATTGAGATGTGGTAGTGCCTTCAACCCCGGGCCTCATCTCGTCTCTCTCGGCCAGCCTCACCCGCCCTCACCATTGTGCCGTGCTCAGCCGGCGGGAGGGCTGTAGAGGGTGCGCTGTGAATTAAATTGAGCCCTGACGAATCTCCATCAGCAGTCCCCGTGTGGGCTTTGTCTGCCATTGATCGGGTTGTACTTACATGTGAATAATCTCCGCCTGCATGAACACTTCTGTGCTCTCGAGTTTTTGCGAAACGAGTGCATTGGATGGCGGGGAAGCTTTTGTTATGTCTGCCATTGGGTCAGGGTGTCGCTCACTGGCAGATGAGCACGGCACACTTTCCTAGTGATGGGAATTTCGAATAATTAGCTGTTCTAATACTCGTGATCCAAACTTTTCATGTAAAACTGGGTGAGGAACAGCCAAACTCAGCTAACAAGGTGAGGTTGCTGAAGACTGTTTACTGTCACCCATCTTCTGTCCGGAGAAGTCTGGTCAGAAGTGGCCTTCATTGGAAGACTTGTGGCCAAAAAGCAATACCTCCGATGTGGCAACAAGGCCAAGCGACTCAACTATGCACGAAAATACAGAAACTGGGGTGCAGAAAAATGGCAGCAGGTACTCTGGTCAAAATGTGAAATATTTGGTTGTAGCAGAAAGCAGTTTGTTTGCCGAAGGGCTGGA
Organism: Amia ocellicauda; assembly: GCF_036373705.1. Classification (NCBI taxonomy): domain Eukaryota; kingdom Metazoa; phylum Chordata; class Actinopteri; order Amiiformes; family Amiidae; genus Amia; species Amia ocellicauda. The sequence continues at coordinate 21,486,436 of NC_089854.1, read as the reverse complement.
GAGCGGTACACGAATTAGTGTCTGCAAGTTTGGGGCTGCATTTCTGCAAATGGAGTTGGGAATTTGGTCAGAATGAATGGTCTCCTCAATGCTGAGAATATCTTCAGCGTAAAGAAGAACAAGGAGTACTGGAAGTGAAGGTATGTCCCCCACAGAGCCCTGATCTCAACATCATCGAGTCTGTCTGGGATTACATGGAGAGAGAGAAGCAACTGAGGCTGCCTAAATCCACAGAATAACTGTGGTTAGTTCTCCAAGATGTTTGGGCCGACCTACCTGCCGAGTTCCTTCAAAAACTGTGTGCAAGTGTACCTAGAAGAACTGATGCTGTTTTGAAGGCAAAGGGTGGTCACACCAAGTATTGATTTGATGTAGATTTTCCTTTTGTTCACTCACTTTGCATTTAGTTAATTGATAAATATAATCTATTAACAATTTTTGAAAGCATTCTTACTTTACAGTATTTTTTCACAGCTGCCTTAGTCAAACTATATATACACTCACCTAAAGGATTATTAGGAACACCAGACTAATACTGTGTTTGACCCCCTTTCGCCTTCAGAACTGCCTTAATTCTACGTGGCATTGATTCAACAAGGTGCTGAAAGCATTCTTTAGAAATGTTGGCCCATATTGATAGGATAGCATCTTGCAGTTGATGGTGATTTGTGGGATGCACATCCAGGGCACGAAGCTCCCGTTCCACCACATCCCAAAGATGCTCTATTGGGTTGAGATCTGGTGACTGTGGGGGCCAGTTTAGTACAGTGAACTCATTGTCATGTTCAAGAAACCAATTTGAAATGATTCGACCTTTGTGACATGGTGCATTATCCTGCTGGAAGTAGCCATCAGAGGATGGGTACATGGTGGTCATAAAGGGATGGACATGGTCAGAAACAATGCTCAGGTAGGCCGTGGCATTTAAACGATGCCCAATTGGCACTAAGGGGCCTAAAGTGTGCCAAGAAAACATCCCCCACACCATTACACCACCACCACCAGCCTGCACAGTGGTAACAAGGCATGATGGATCCATGTTCTCATTCTGTTTACGCCAAATTCTGACTCTACCATCTGAATGTCTCAACAGAAATCGAGACTCATCAGACCAGGCAACATTTTTCCAGTCTTCAACTGTCCAATTTTGGTGAGCTTGTGCAAATTGTAGCCTCTTTTTCCTATTTGTAGTGGAGATGAGTGGTACCCGGTGGGGTCTTCTGCTGTTGTAGCCCATCCGCCTCAAGGTTGTACGTGTTGTGGCTTCACAAATGCTTTGCTGCATACCTCGGTTGTAACGAGTGGTTATTTCAGTCAAAGTTGCTCTTCTATCAGCTTGAATCAGTCGGCCCATTCTCCTCTGACCTCTAGCATCAACAAGGCATTTTCGCCCACAGGACTGCCGCATACTGGATGTTTTTCCCTTTTCACACCATTCTTTGTAAACCCTAGAAATGGTTGTGCGTGAAAATCCCAGTAACTGAGCAGATTGTGAAATACTCAGACTGGCCCATCTGGCACCAACAATCATGCCACGCTCAAAATTGCTTAAATCACCTTTCTTTCCCATTCAGACATTCAGTTTGGAGTTCAGGAGATTGTCTTGACCAGGACCACACCCCTAAATGCATTGAAGCAACTGCCATGTGATTGGTTGGTTAGATAATTGGATTAATGAGAAATTGAACAGGTGTTCCTAATAATCCTTTAGGTGAGTGTATATAGTTAGATGTATATAGAGAGATATAGATATATACATATATATATATATATGCACCAAAGTACAATGTGAAGCAGCATTGCCCTCCACCGTCTGTATACTCTGATTGGCCGGGCAGACTCGGGCATTAATAATTCACCACAGACAGCCACTTCATTAGGACCTGTAACAGTGGAGACGTGTCCCTGCTGGAGAGGAAATATGAACTTTGTTAGAGATGTTTAATTTTCGACAGCTGGCTGAGATCAGAGGAGACCGGCTGTGTTGAGCACTCCCCAGGGCCGGGGAGGGGTCCTACAGGGGCTCCCTGTCTGAGATCGGGGTCTCGCTTCATCACACGGGCCGGGTGGCTCCACAGCAGGAACGTCTCCGTGGGCCTCTCACTCTGCATCGGCCGTCCCTCGGCCCAACTCCCTCCCCGTCACATCGGTCTCTAATGATGGCGGCTGGACGTGATCTCGTTCTCCATTGATGGAGCAGTGGCAGGGAGCTTTTTTACCTCTCTCTCTCTTTCCTCTCTCCCCTCTCCCTTCACTTCTCCTCTCCTCCTTCACTTCTCTCTCTCCTCTCCTCTCTTCCTTCACTTCTCTGTTCTCTCCCCTCTCTCTTTTTTTTTTTAAATGAGTATTATTTTATTTTCTCCCTGCCTGAATTATTTAGTCTAATTCCAGCAGGGGGGCCGTCAACAATTCACTATGAATACATTCGGCGAACCGCTGCAAACTGAATTTTAAGGAGAGCTTTTTCAAGTGTAGGGAAGTTTTTTTGTGTTGTTGTCGTTTTCTTTTGCTGGATTGATTTTACTTTTTTGTGCACTTTGCAAAGCATTGAGTTTATCAAAGAGAGAAAACAGCAGAACTACTGTGGGATTGAGTGGGTACGGCACCAGGATGGCCTGGTGATCGAGCCATGCTGTTAGCTGGCTGGGAGGCGGGCATACAGTCCTGCTGGCCGATGCCAGACCCCCGGAGGAGTACAGTCGTGCTGTGGGCTGCGCATCTGTCCCTGGCAGCCTGCGTGGGCGTTTGCTTTCCTCCAAAAATGAAACGAAAAATGATAGTCAGATTTTACTGATGTTGATAAGATATGCCAGAGTTTATTGGCTTTATAGGCGGAGTGGTGTATCTCTCAGTGTTGGAGGGGGACAAATAGCAATGCTGGGTTGTGGAACCATTCTGGAATTAACTGGTCTTGACCGTAGAATGCCCCCGTTCTCACCCAGCCGATCAAACCCTTAATGCCACGATCGAGTCGCCAGCCCCCGAGGATGGATGTGCACAGCGGCAATGTGTGCCACGTAGTGATGTCTCTGCCGCACTCTCCGTATGTTCTTCCCACGGCCCCGAAGATGTACGATTATTGCTGCCGCTCTCAAGTCGCAGTCGACGCTAGCGGCGGAGAAACATTACATCGCATAAATGCTGCGCGAGCGAGTGACTTCGCCTGCCTGAGGCGGAAACCGATGCCATTCAATTACCCCGACTGCGGCTGCGGTGCGGCAAGATTATTGCTCAGCGCCGAGATGTGTAGGTCACAGGCCTGTCAGTTCCTCTCTCCGTTTGACTTATAAGGAATAAACGGTTGGACGACGGCAAAAGCGGACTCTCTCTCTCTCGCTCTCTCTCGTGCTTGAGGATGGGAGTGGATTAACATAGTGTATGTACTAACTGTGAGCTGCTGTTCGATATTCAGGGGGCAGCGCGGGGCCGAGTGTTTAATAAGGCAGTGTGGTGGAGTGGGGGGGTGTGAGAGAGGGCCCATTAGAGTCCATTACAGTAATCCTGGCGTTATTATTCTCGCGCGGCTCCTCCACTAATACATGGAGCAGTAACGCCTCTCAGAGACCACATCAGTGTCCCTCAGAAGGGCCGTTGAGTTTAACAAGGCTTTGTCTCGGGATCCGTTGCTGGCTACGAGAGTGAGGGTTTCTCCCTCTCACTCACTCACTCACTCACTCTCTCTCTCTCTCACACACTCCAATCCTGAGCTGCAGTGAGATAAACCATATATGAAGTTTATTTCTCCTGTAGGGAATCCAATACTTCATACTATAATGGCTGAATGAATTACCAGGCTTCATATAACAAGGGATGAAATGTAAGCAGCTCTGAAACGCTTTCCTCGTGGCCTTCTCTCTCTCTCTCTCTCTCTCTCTCTCTCTCTTCATTCCTGTCAACCTTTTTTTTTTTTCTGTGTAAAATCCTTCTGCATTTTTAACGATATTAAATCGGGCCCTTGGTGAGAGTGAGAGTCTTTTTTTGTTTTCCCCATACGGCATGTTTAATGAGAAACGATGGGGGGGGGCATGCATCATTGAACCAACAAGAAATTAAATTAATTAATTAGTGTAACAGGCACGTGCCCCGTTTATGTGCGGTGCAGTGATGTGGACCTGCCTGTCAGAGGAGCACAGTTTGCTCCCTCCCTGTCTCTCTCCTCCATCTCTCCCCCTCTCCCGGGCTGTGAAGTAGCTATGTCTCGGCTCTCGTTCACTTTTTCTCTCAACACAATCAGACACGGCTGTTTCTCGAGTTTCAGTCAGCACTCCTGTTCCAGGTGTATCCAGTGCTGAGATCAGCCTTCGTGTCTCAGTTGTGTGGTACAGAGTGATGTTGTTGCTCTCATGAAGTTTGTGTGTGAATAAAGGTGTCTGTCACATAAATCTTTGATGATCCCAATTCCTGTTCAAAACGTATGTGTGTATGTACAGATGGGTGACAAATTAAAGGAAAAACCTGAATAAATGAATGCAGGAACATAAAGAATGCAGATGCCTCCAAACAGGTTTACTGCATGATGCAATTAAGCAATTAACATCCTATCATGCTCTGTGGCATGTATACAAATGCTGAGCAGGTCCAGATGACCTCAATTTTGGATCAAGATGGCAAGAGGAAAGGATATAAGTGATATGGTCAGATGAATCATCCTACACCATATTCTCAACAAGTGGGCGAGTGCATGTGTGGCGACACCAAGAGACCGGTACAGGCCTGACTGCTTGACCCCTACAGTGAGGGGGTCCAGAGGCTCTGTTATGCTGTGGGGGCATTTTCCTGGCATGGTTTGGGTCCACTTGTCCCCTTAGAGGTTATTCTGAGTGATCACCTTTATCCTATCGTGACACATTTCTCTCCTGATGGGAGTGGTCTCTTCCAGGATGACAATGCCCCCATCCACAGGGCACGAGGGCTCACTGAATGTTGTGATGAGTATGAAAATGATGTGAATCATATGCTATGGCCTTCACAGTCACCAGATCTCAATACAATTGAACACCTATGGGAGATTTTGGACCGATGTCTTAGACAGCGCTCTCCAGACCATCATCAAAACCCCAAATGAGGGAGTATCTTTTGGAAGAATGGTGTTCATCCCTCCAGTAGAGTCCAGAGACTCATAGAATCTGTGCCAAGGTGCTCAGGCACTGGGTGTTGACCGCTGTCTTCTCCTGCAGATCCCGGAGGAGCACGACGTGGAGAGCCAGGTGCGCAAGGAGAGGGAGTGGAGGTTCCTGAGGAATGGCCGAGTGAGAAGGCAGAGCCAGCGCATCACACAGCGCGGTGAGGGGCGCCGGGGGAGAGGAAGGGGAGAATGTGAAAATGATGGAGGGTGGAAGGAACTCAGAGGAGAGGAGGAGAAATGAGAGAGAAGATAGAGGGATGGCAAACACTGAACAGAGGCTGAGTTCCTTTCATGACTCTGCCCCCCCACCCTCTCTCTCTCGCGCTTTCTCACAACAGCACGCACACACACAATTTATTTATTTTAATTCTTTACCTACACACACACAAACAGAGCATTGTATGTCAAAGAAATGTCCTATGTTGCTCTGTGCTGTAAGAGTTTCATTAGTACAGGATGTGCTCCTGAGGAACAGGACACACAGTGCAGATGATGATACGAGACGGACTCGCACAGTGCCAGGGGGGAGCAGGTTCGAGGGTGTGTGGGGTTTTGGCTGTGTGTTTTGTCAGCGGGGGCTCTGTACTCAGGCCTGTGTCCCAGTGCCCCCACTCACACCAGCGTGCGCCGGCTGTTTACAGGAATCTCCCGCCTGGACGACCAGATCTTCATCAACCGCAACCCCGGCGTGCCCTCGGTGGTCAAGTTCCACCCCTTCAACCCCTGCATCGCCGTGGCCGACAGAGACAGCATCTGGTAAGAGCTCAGGCGGGGGGGCGCTGACCGCGCTGACCACACTGACCACACCACACAACCGATGACACCGCGTGCAATTATATTTGTTTGTGTGTTGTTCTTTCTTTTCTTGGTAAATAATTATTCCCTGGGAAAGCTTGTGAATGTCAGAATGCCCCCCCCCACTTCCTACACACACACACACACACACAAGTTAATGAACTGCAGAGTAACACTCCGCGCTGATCTCATTAGCGTTTGGCGCAGTAGCGAGCACGCAGAGCGCGTGGCCGCAGGGTGCGCTGACTGCTGCAGCTTTGAAAGGACAGCCAGGGTCCTAATTGCATTAGAAATCGCACTGCAATTTAAGGAAGCCCTGCAGGCCGCGACTAATTTGATATTGGACACGGTGGGGAGTGCCGTTTTGTGCCGGAGCCCCGCCTGGCTCGGCAGTGCGGCGTGCGCCTGTGCAAGGGATTCGGCTTCACCTCCAGACATCTCTCAGCGGTACTGTCCCTCACATCGTTGTGTGTCCTCCAAGCCCCGGCCAAAAAAAATAGAAACAAACAAGTTTCCCCTCTGTCAGAGCCGGCGGACCTGTGAGTCTGTGCCGGCGAGGAGCACTCCTGTCCCTGCAGCGCGGAGGCCCTGCACTTAGTGTACCTGTAACTGAAACTCCCCCAGAGGCCAGCAGGTCAAATTTAGGGCAGCTGACCCTGTAATTGATTCGCCGGAGCTGCCAGCAGGCAGGATAAATCATTTCAGGTGAGATGAGAGCCGAGAGCCGCCGTGGGAAGCGGGACTGAGTGAGAACGGCTCTCTGCTCCTCGGCTTTGACCTCCAGTTTGTGCTCTTCGTAGGGTTGACCCTTTAAAACTCCTCGATGAGGAGCAAAACTGGGTCTCTAGTGGAGTGCAGGTGTGTCCCCCATGCAGGTTAACATTAACTGTTGACCACCTGAAGTGTAAATAAAATAAAATACACACACCTGGTGTTGCTGTGCTGACAGTTGAGCTTTAGGGGGATAAACCTGCTGTAGTCCCTCAGAGCCCCACCCCCCGGCCTCACCCCTGTTTGTTCTCCTCAGCTTCTGGGACTGGGAGAAGGGGGAGAAGCTGGACTATTTTTACAACGGCAATCCTCGCTATACCCGCATCACGGCCATGGAGTACCTGAACGGACACGACTGCTCCCTGCTGCTCACGGCCACAGGTGAGCGAGAGACACAGACGGACAGAGACGAGAGTGTGTTTGAGAGAGAATGACTGTGAGTGATTCAGTGAGTGAGTGAGAGAGAGAGCGCAAGAGAGATGGAGAGGGTGAGTCAGTGAGGGAGGATGCCATCAAATTGAATGTTGGGCGGTGTGACCTCTCATCTTTGCCCTTTGACCCTTGTGGCTAAGAGTCATGTGAAAAGGTCATCTTTAAGACATGTCGTTTCCTCGAGTAAGACTACGCAATCCTCGCGGTAACAGATTGAGCACGAAAGCAAACACATTCGGTAACATCTGAACTTGGCACACCTTTCCTAGCGCACTTTTCCTCCAAAATAAACTGAACATCTTGACACATTCAGCCCCGGGTGCTTTTCTCTCTCTCTGACTTAGTTTGATGGATCCCACAGCTGTTCGTACCCGAAACAGACATCCTGTGCCAGGCAGCGTGAACCTTAATTGTTTCCCTGGACGGCGTGGGCGTTTGTCAAGGTTTTACTTAATGAGCCCGCGCCCGCTGCCTATGCCCTCCGGTCGGCCTCCATCTGTTCGGTGTGCGTGGCGGCACTCCTGGCGCTCCTGCCGACTTCGCCCCCGAGCCTCTTTGCTGAGGTTGCTGTGTGGCACGCTGTCTACTGTCTACGGGGTGCCTGTGTAGCAGACCAGGGTCTTCCTCATGTCGATCGTGACCAGAGGCTGTGAAACGCAAGGAACTGGCCCAGGCATGAGCTCGTTCCCGGGGGGGTGTGGTTTAGTCTTTCCCAGCAGGCTGTTCTTCTCAAAGCACAAACAACCACAGGTGGGGGTTCCCTAGATTAGGATGTGCAGGAGACGCAGAGGAATTTTGGTTTTGCCTTCTGTCGCTTTTCATAGTTTTCACCAAAACCCTGATTTAAAATAAATACACATATAAAGAAATAGACTTTCGAGGCTCCACAAGTTCAGTTCCATTAAGCTGACGAGAGGCCTTCAGAAAGAGCATCAGGACAATCGAGCGTAATAGACAAGATCCCCAGTGCTGTAAACGCAAGCATGAACAAGACATCCTGCCTCTGAATTTAGAAATGTATAATTAAGTAATTGATTAATTGGTTCATGTATTGGTTAAGACCCGGGGAGACGTGCAGTTTTCACATTTTCAAAGCTTTATATACTACAGTATACAGTGCTATAAACAGACATCCTAGTGCAAATGAGCTCAAACAAGGGCCAAATGTAATCGAGGCCCTTTCCAGAGGTGTTCACAGGGGTGGGCACAATTAACTGATCGAAAGGGCAACAAAATCAACGCCAGAATTGTTTGGCTCTTAAACCTGTTGATTTACAGTACTGTAGAAAGTCGCACACTGCAGTGAAAAGCCGTGCAGAACATCAGGAATCTAAAAAGGCTGTTTCGAGAAGGGGAGGTTCTTGTCTTGGTCATTGGGTCACGTGACTTCTCTTTCTCTCTCCCTTTCTCTCTCTCTCCCACTTCCCTCAGACGATGGGGCGCTGCGCATCTGGAAGAACTTCGCCGACCTGGAGAGGAACCCAGAGATGGTCACCGCCTGGCAGGGCTTGTCAGACATGCTGCCCACGACCCGTGGTCAGCCCCCCGTCACCTCCCACAACCCCAGACCCCCTCTCCCTTGCCTCCTCACTTCTCCTCCTTCCTCTCTTCCTGGCCATCCTGCCTCCATCGAGCAAGCGCTGCCTCCCCATCACCTCACCCCCTGTTCACGAGCTCCCTGTCACTGCTGACCTCCGACTCCTCGTCAGATACCAGGAAACCAGTTTTTTGTTCTTTGGCAGTGTTGGTGGCGTTGTGTATGTACAGTGTCAGGAATTACAATTGGGAATGAAATGTTCAGTAGACATCTAGTGAGGTTAACCTTCATAGTAACAAAAAGAGGAGACAGAATTAATTTTCCATTCAGATTTTACAGGTGATATTTTATTTTTAAGTGATGGGGATATTTCTCCCTCGTTATTATCTAAGGAAACGTCACGGTTTCCCCATATCTGTGGAGTCCGATGTCATCTTATCTTCCTTTTGGTGTGTGTGTTTGTTTTCTTTCTTCCTGGTAAACTGCCTCCGGCGATCTGAGTCAAAAAGGGGTTTGAATCCTCCCTGATGCCTTGGATTGGACACCTGAGATATTCATTTTTAATCACAGAATCTGTCGGTGGAAAACGTTGAGTTTAGAGATGAGAGGTTCGAACACAAATGTCTCAGAGATGTCGTGAAGGGAATCGCATGTTAAACAGTGATCAGACACTGTCGCACAGTCCCGCGTTTGGTTTTCGAAAGCTGCATGATGACACACAGAGCGGTTCCCAGATATTGCACTGACGAATGACGAGGCGGCTCCTCAGCAGGGCTGTCATCTCTGGCCTGTTGCTTTCCCGAGTTACGTTCACTTAATTAGTCCGCAAACAAGAAGCCGAGACGGAGAAGGCGATGGTTTTATCCACGGGAAGCTGCTGATAAATTAAAACGGGGATTGCGGGGCCAGAGTGGCAGAATCGTGGAGGAAAAGAAAGGGGGGAAGAGGGAAATATAATTGAAAGGGGAGATTGGAGTGAAAGGCGTCATTCCCGGTAATAGACTTGTTCGCGTCTGCCTCACACATTTAAAATAATGCGCAGCGCCGAGATGGATGTCTGAACGCCGGCGTGGGCAGGGGCTGCGCGGCAATCACTTACTGCTGCAAATCCAATCTCGCTCGTCTCTCCGCGGCGGCCGAAGGAGGCTTGTAAAGGAAGCCGCTAAATGTATTAGGTCACCACGGAGCGAGGCGGGCCCCTTGGTGGGGAGGAGATAGAGGTCGAGCCGCGGGAGAGGAGCCGTGCGCGACGCGGCGGGGCGGACCCGGGGCCCGACCGAGCGCTGACGTCCACCCAGAGTGCTGACGTCAGGACACGTCAGACGCCCCGTGGATCGAGGTGCCCCCCTGTGACTCTGTGGCCCCTCACTCTCACTGCACTCCCCCCATCAGCAGAGGCTTTTTACTGATATTAAAATACTGTGTGTGTTTTCTGTGTGCCAGCGTGTATGTTTGAGAGAGTGGAGAGTCCACATATGTGTGTATATATGTATGTATGTATGTATGTATGTATGTGTGTGTGTGTGTGTGTGTGTGTGTGTGTGCATGTTCTTGTGTGACGGAGTAACTCTGTGTTGCCTGTTTTGTTTTATTTTGTTGTTCTACGACTTACAAAAAGTAGAGCAGTACCGTAGCGTCCGGATGCGGTAATGCCAATTCCTTACTTACACACAATTTACACACAGACCTATTTTTAAGCTCACTTGCCATTAGCCTGCCTTAAACCTCCACCCACGAACGGCGTGAACTGAGCAGGCGAGTGGGGAAGGTTTTGACGTCCTGAGCTGCCAGCTAGTGTCCGTTAGGCGTTTTCTGTACCGATTCGTTGGTGCCTGTTCCTGGTAGGGAGCGAATATCTGCAGCTCCAGGGAACCAGTGCCAAGAGATCGGGGTCTCGCTGAAGGACCCTGCCGCCCGCTGTGTGTGGCTGTTGTGTGACCCTGAGCTCGACCTCTCACCCCTGACCCTCGCTGTCTCCTCCCCTCGCAGGTCTGGCCAGAAGGGTTTCAATCTATCTTGACAGGAGTAAGCAGGGAGGTGAGTGCTTCTCTTCTATTCTCTTTTCTTTTCGGCCTCCTTCTCCCTCTCTCTCCCCCTCTGTCTCCTCTGCATTAACCCCCCCAGCTCTCCCCTCTCTGGCAAGACTCATCCCTGTTTCCCTGAAGACTGGATGATGAATGGATCTGTTCTGGTGTGTGTGTGTGTGTGTTTAATTGGTAATTCTAACCAATTGTGTTGATATGTTTTGCACTAGATCATATTGAGGAAAATTCCATCACAAAATGGTTGGGGGGTTTGTTTAAGGACACTTCTCTACACATGCCACTTGAAAGTTAAATCCCCGCTAGTTTGTTCAAATGCACTGCAGATGTTCACGGACAGATGTTCCTCTCAGCGTTGGCTCTGCCGGCGCGGCACGGTGACAGTTCTGCGGGTCTCGTCGAGCCCGCGCTGAAGTCTCTGCTGCCGTGTCGTCTGGTTTCCTTCTGGACGGGGGCCCCAATGGCTCTCAGAGTCGACAGCGGGTGTCGTTAAAGAGATTGTCCGTGGCTCCGTGCATTATTTATTCACGTCCGAATTGCTTTTAAACTGTCGACGACAACGGCGTGAAAATAAGGAAGTGGAAAATTGGTTTGTGTTTTATCATCACAGCATCAGTATGACAACATTTCACCAGCGGGATCTATATTTTGCCATGTTGTGTGGGTGTGGTTGTGGGCTTCTGTGGGTGGGGGTGTGTGTTTGACAGTGTGATAGTGAGAGCGTGTGTATGTGTGTGATTGTACAGCGCCCAGGGGTGTTCTGCAGTAACAGTCATCCGTTTGCTGCACAAAGCGGGAAGAGAACGGGTCGCCCGCTTTCTCTCTGCGCCCCGAAACCCTGGAGCACAGCTGCCGGCCCCGCGTCCGTTTCACACTGTTCTGATGCTGTCGCTCCAGCCTCTCCTCTCCAGCAGCAAACGTGGTCTTTTCAAAAGAAAGTAAATGAAAGAAAGAAAAAACAAGAGTTGTGTGGGAAGAGACTGTAGCCGTTCTTTTTTTGTTTTTCCCCCTTGTCTTCCTTGTTTTTCCTGAGACAGTTCTGTGCATGTGGGTTTACCGTAGACCTAATTAGGATGCACTGCTTTGTGTATTTATGTATTCCGTTGGTTGTTTGTTTAAAAAAAACAAAAAAAACAGTTGTTTCCAGCGAATGTGAAAACTTTAAAGTAGGGCATGTCTGGCCTCTTTTCTGTCGGTGCCGGGAACCGTGCCGCGCTCCAGTTAGAGTTGGCCTCTCGTGAAAGCAGGTCCCGTCGGGGGGGTTTCGAGCACAGCTCCCCAAAGAGGCCGCCCATCCTGAGAGAGAGGTTGAGGAGGGCAAAGTGGCTGGGTCCAGTGGTCCTGGTTGGAAAACACCAGAGCAACAGGAGGAGTTGCAATTGGGTCGTCCAGTTCTGGAGGGCGATGGGTCACAGTTGTGTCTTTAATTGAAAGCAATGACCTTGTTTGACAGTAATACAACGCTCTCTCTATATATAAATCAATATAGAGTAACCCCCCACCCCAAAAAAACAAACCAGCGGATTTTAAAATAAATAATTAACCGGAATAGAATTAAGCACTTGTTCCGTTTTTAATTTTGTTCGTGGGAGAGAGAGAGGGAGCCGCCGAGTCCGTCTGGGGAATATAAACAGCCCCCGAGCCAACAGTGTTTTGTGTGCCGATGCCACAGAAGTGCATTAAGACTAATATGTTTGTTACTGGAAGCCTTGGAACAATACAAGCATCCCCCGGTAATGGAAGGCAGCGGGGGGAGGCAGATGTAATTGTCTGTGAGTTGGCCGGCGGGGGAGCAGGGGGCTAGGGTTAGTTTGTCCGGGACTGTTTGCCAGCTGCCAGGACGGGCGTTTGTTTGACAGCCAAGTGCGTGTTCACCGAGACCGTCGCGAGATTGAGCTTTACCCGGTCATCGCTTCTTGAGCCGTCTCTACACCTCCCATGCTCCTTCTTTCCCTCTCCTATAGACGCACATCAGATGCAGGTATTGATTTCTGTGTGGGCAAGAGAGAGAAACGCAACTGGGTGTGTGCGTAAGGGAACGCTGCGTTTTATTGAAACGGGAAAGGGAGGAAAACATGATTGAAGGAGGCAGGCGCATTGAGAGTGTGTGTATCGGAGGGACTGACCTCAAACCCCCTCCAAAATGATGTGATCGCACGCAAACACACACTCACTCACAACCCCGCCTCACGGAAAGGCAGTGGAAAAACTCCAGAGTAATGGAAACCCAGTCACTACAATCACAACACAGACACAAGGCAGTTAATTAGTGTTGACACCCCGGTCGCAGGTGTTGATAGCGGGTGATCTTTGCTGTGAGAGAGGGTGTGTACATACGTAGACGCAGGGGCGAGGGACAGCTGGCGGGGGGTGACAACAGGGCAGAAGTGCACAAAACTGCTGACGATGTCCTGAAAGTGCCTTGGAAAATTTGCCCCGAGGGATTGTGGTTACAGCTGTTCATAGCGTAGTGACGATACCACAGTGATCTGAAAAGTCCCTGTTTGGATCTCAGTGCTGGCTAGACTCCCTACCCCCGTTGGTTCTTCTGTAGAGGAGCGGGATGCGGTCGAATTCAGGCTTGGGGTGGAAGTTGGGGGACCTGTTCTCGTGCTCACCAGTTGTTGTGCTCTGTGTGTTCTGATGAGGAGCGTTATTGTTCAACGTCTCTGTGTGCCTCCAGGGTCTCGGTAGGGAGGACCCTTTCTGATCTCGGCCTACTAATAATGTGTCCAACTAACCGGTTTGTGTCCCTTGCCTCGGGCCACTTCCTCCCTCGTGTAGCGATGTGGAGATCAGTTAGAGGAGTTTCTGTTCCCCCCCCAACTCAGTGGCGCACTGTTTCGTCCTCACACGCCCATCCGCGTCATCCTTTGTCAGTTTCCACACACAGTCGACAGTCGCTTCTCTCCAAGGATCACACGGCGAAACTCGTCGCATTCCCCCCAGGATGAATATCGGTCTGACGTGTGTAGATCTGGGTTAAGCTGATAGTGAGCTGCTTAATCATTCTGTTTAATTTGGAGACGGAGAGAGTGTGTATGAGCTGATGACTCTATACGGGGTCCCCTGTGCGCCGTTTCTCCAAAAAGAGATTAATAAATGAAATGACAGGTTGCTTCAGTTACGAACACGGATTAAACTCAGAGAGCCGTGCCGCGCGGCAGGAGCAGAACGGCCTAGAAAAGCTCAGATTGACGTGTTTTGCAAAACAAACCGGCTCTACACCTTGAACACGGCTGCTTTAAACGCGTGTGAGTCTTTAGAGCGAGGGATGAGAGAGAACTGTGATCCTGCCACCGCTTTTGTCAGTATTACATTCTTCTATTCTGGCAGCAGAAATGGATGAGGAGAGGGAGAGAGAGAGGTTGCGAAGGGAACAAACAGCTTTCTGTTACAGCCTAGTAATGAAGCCTCTTATTACTTTTTTTTTTTTCCTCCCCCTTTGTTTCGTCCCCCTCTTCTGTGCGCGGAGTGGCACAGTGCGGCCGCGTGTCTTTGTTTCCCTGGCAGCCATCAGAGAGCTGCATTAAAGGCTTGTGAGAGGAAAAACCTCTCTGATCATGTATTATTGATTTGAGAAAAGAGTGCTCGAGCGAAAAGAGAGAGAGAGAGAGAGAGAGAGAGGCAGAGGGAGCAGGTGGTAAAAGCCCTCTCTCCTGCCCCACAAGCACTGACACCTGTTTCAAGTACAAACGAGAGAAACTCCGCAGGCCTCGGCGCAGGCGGACCGGCCGTGTCATCTCAGCCCTGCCGAGGCTCCGTTACCTGCCAGTGTGACTGTCTCACCACAGAGCGCAGAGACTCCCCTCGGCCATATTTCAAACACAGCAATTTGCCAGATCCTGCAATGTGTATTAATTCATACTTGGTCGATTTGGGCAGTTTTGTTTTTTTATGTGTGTACAGGTGTTGGGTAGTGAGTGCCCGCTCTTTTCTGAGCACAGCTGTTCTCTGTGGAGTTTGTGAGGCTGCATTTGGTTTGTCTGGAGTGTGAAATCCTTTACCGTTTTATTTCATTTTGTTTGAATGACAGCTTCGGCTTTCCCTACCACTCCCGTCCCAGACTCCGCTGTGTCGCCCAGGCCTTTTGTCCAAGATGACTAACAGCATGTCAAGGGTACAACACGTATTAATTCAATATCATCACCCCCTCTGGTCCTTATATTTTATCCCCGGTGGGATGCATTTTGTCCCCACTTCTGATCTGCATTCGTACATTCAGTCCCAGAATTTAATAACTCGCATAAATCTTACATAAGACCAGTTCAGTCAAATATAAATAATCTTCTTAACTGTCCTGGTCGCTGGCTCTGCTGTGACCCACCCCTCTCACTCAATCCCTCTTCGTATCGCGTCCCCATCGCTGTCTTTTTAAAACCTGCCTTCTCTACCTTCACGGCACATAACATACTTTTTTGGTGTGCAAATTTTGAACACCCCAACAAAATCAAACCTCCCGATTGACTGTTGAAGTCTTTAGAGACATCATCCATTTGTTAACCACCAATACATTTTCAAAAATAGAAAGCCAGTTGGGAAGTTAAGAAGTTTTCGTGCAGAAACGCCTAGCCTGCCTGGACCAGATAGTGTGTTAATAAATGCAGGCTAAATAACAGATCAAAAATGTTAGTGATTCATATATATACTTCATGGTTTCCCACAGGTACAGTGAGGGAAAAAGTATTTGATCCCCTGCTGATTTTGTATGTTTGCCCACTGACAAAGAAATGATCAGTCTATAATTTTAATGGTAGGTGTATTTTAACAGTGAGAGACAGAATAACAACAAAAAAATCCAGAAAAACGCATTTCAAAAAAGTTATAAATTGATTTGCATGTTAATGAGGGAAATAAGTATTTGACCCCTTCGACTTAGTACTTGGTGGCAAAGTCCTTGTTGGCAATCGCAGAGGTCAGTCGTTTCTTGTAGTCGGCCACCAGGTTTGCACACATCTCAGGAGGGATTTTGTCCCACTCCTCTTTGCAGATCCTCTCCAAGTCATTAAGGTTTAGAGGCTGACGTTTGGCAACTCGAACCTTCAGCTCCCTCCATAGATTTTCTATGGGATTAAGGTCTGGAGACTGGCTAGGCCACTCCAGGACCTTAATGTGCTTCTTCTTGAGCCACTCCTTTGTTGTCTTGGCTGTGTGTTTTGGGTCATTGTCATCCTGGAATCCCCATCCACGACCCATTTTCAATGCCCTGGCTGAGGGAAGGAGGTTCTCACCCAAGATTTGACGGTACATGGGCCCCGTCCATCGTCCCTTTGATGCGGTGCAGTTGTCCTGTCCCCTTAGCAGAAAAACACACCCAAAGCATAATGTTTCCACCTCCATGTTTGACGGTGGGGATGGTGTTCTTGGGGTCATTCCTCCTCCTCCAAACACGGTGAGTTGAGTTGATGACAAAGAGCTTGATTTTGGTCTCATCTGACCACAACACTCCTCTGAATCATTCAGATGTTCATTGGCAAACTTCAGACGGGCCTGTACATGTGCTTTCTTGAGCAGGGGGACCTTGCGGGCGCTGCAGGATTTCAGTCCTTCACGGCGTAGTGTGTTACCAATTGTTTTCTTGGTGACTATGGTCCCAGCTGCCTTGAGATCGTTAACAAGATCCTCCCGTGTAGTTCTGGGCTGATTCCTCACCATTCTCATGATCATTGAAACTCCATGAGGTGAGATCTTGCATGGAGCCCCAGACCGAGGGAGACTGACAGTTATTTTGTGTTTCTTCCATTTGCGAATAATCGCACCAACTGTTGTCACCTTCTCACCAAGCTGCTTGGCGATGGTCTTGTAGCCCATTCCAGCCTTGTGTAGGTCTACAATCTTGTCCCTGACATCCTTGGACAGCTCTTTGGTCTTGGCCATGGTGGAGAGTTTGGAATCTGATTGATTGATTGCTTCTGTGGACAGGTGTCTTTTATACAGGTAACGAGCTGAGATTAGGAGCACTCCCTTTAAGAGAGTGCTCCTAATCTCAGCTCGTTACCTGTATAAAAGACACCTGGGAACCAGAAATCTTGCTGATTGATAGGGGATCAAATACTTATTTCCCTCATTAACATGCAAATCAATTTATAACTTTTTTGAAATGTGTTTTTCTGGATTTTTTTGTTGTTATTCTGTCTCTCACTGTTAAAATACACCTACCATTAAAATTATAGACTGATCATTTCTTTGTCAGTGGGCAAAGTGAGCCCTCACTGTATATTTCCCCCTCCAGTGCTCAACAAATAGCGACCTTTGCACATCACCCCGCTTTTTAACTCATAATCTGCTCATTACTTCAGTTGTGGCCTAGTCTCTGCTCTTGACACCCCTCGTGGGCCTGGGAGAGCCAGGTGATCAACACCAGATGCAGTTGCTTCTCCGCGGTCTATTATTTATTATGTATTTATGTATTTTTATATATTTAGCGCAGTCTCCTGTCCCACACGGTCTCTGATCCATCGGTGTCTCTGCGTCCTCTCATACCTGTGACGCAGCCTGACCTTTACACCAGATGCTCTCCCTGTATCATAACCTGGCCACAGCAGTGGAGACCTGATTTATCTGCATAGAATTAACCTTCAAACTGGGGACTGTTCTTTTTACACATGTATTTATTAATTTATTTTCATTCTTAATGACCAAGAGAACCAAAAAATCTCTCTCAAATGTTGTCCCACAGTTTAAGGAATGCAACTCCCAGGTGCCTGGCTGAACAGATATGTCACGTCTCAGTGGCAGATGTTTGCTCCGTGGCTGTGCTCTCCCGGGCCGCAGCCTCACACGGGAGAACTGGGGCAAGGTGATGCTTCCTGCTTCCTGATTGGTGTAGACAGCGGGCTGACAGTGGGTCCCCTGTGGAAGAGGGGTTTAGGGAGGATTCTGCAAGTGTTGCCTGATTTGAGAGCAGTGTAACCTCCCCCCGCCGGCGTGTGTGAGTAATGGGGGGCCGCCCGGAGTGAGCCGAGCTGCGTCTGTGGGCTTTCCAGTGGCCCCGCTCTGCATCGCACTGACGTCAGAGGGCTCTCTGTTTCCCCCCTGCCGTTGAGAGCAGGAGGCACCGACTGACTTTCTGATCAAACACACCGTTAAGTCCCGGGGACCGGCGCGGGCTCAGTGATGGAGAGAGGGAGAGAGATACTTAGGGGGAGCTACGTAGCTTTTTGTCAGTGTTTTGCTGTGCGACTGCGAGCCAGAATACCAGCTGTATCGTTAATTCACCCCTGTGTGGTGCTTTAATGTTTAGGCCCAATGAAAAATGCATGATTTCCAGTTCATAAAAGAGAATATCTGAAGTGTCGTAGTGGGCATCGATTGCCTGATCGCAGTGGGTACGGCACTGTGGTGGAGATATGGACGGCACACTTGGCACGGGCCATTTTACCAGTGCCAGGGGGTTAACACAGTCAAACCGCATGAAGTCCAGTTGTGCGCCACTGGATCGGTTCCATGGATCCCTTGAGTTGGCCGTGGATATTAATGTTGTATTTCCTTGTAGTCACAAATGTGTCAGATTTTCATTATTATATTACATGTACAGTGAGTGAAAAAAGTATTTGATCCCCTGCTGATTTTGTAGGTTTGCCCACTGACAAAGAAATGATCAGTCTATAATTTTAATGGTAGATGTATTTTAACAGTGAGAGACAGAATAACAACAACAAAATCCAGAAAAACGCATTTCAAAAAAGTTATAAATTGATTTGCATGTTAATGAGGGAAATAAGTATTTGACCCCTTCGACTTAGTACTTGGTGGCAAAACCCTTGTTGGCAATCACAGAGGTCAGACGTTTCTTGTAGTCGGCCACCAGGTTTGCACACATCTCAGGAGGGATTTTGTCCCACTCCTCTTTGCAGATCCTCTCCAAGTCATTAAGGTTGAGAGGCTGACGTTTGGCAACTCGAACCTTCAGCACCCTCCACAGATTTTCTATGGGATTAAGGTCTGGAGACTGGCTAGGCCACTCCAGGACCTTAATGTGCTTCTTCTTGAGCCACTCCTTTGTTGTCTTGGCTGTGTGTTTTGGGTCATTGTCATGCTGGAATACCCATCCACGAACCATTTTCAATGCCCTGGCTGAGGGAAGGTGGTTCTCACCCAAGATTTGATGGTACATGGCCCCGTCCATCGTCCCTTTGATGCGGTGCAGTTGTCCTGTCCCCTTAGCAGAAAAACACCCCCAAAGCATAATGTTTCCACCTCCATGTTTGACGGTGAGGATGGTGTTCTTGAGGTCATTCCTCCTCCTCCAAACACGGCGAGTTGAGTTGATGCCAAAGAGCTCGATTTTGGTCTCATCTGACCACAACACTTTCACCCAGTTCTCCTCTGAATCATTCAGATGTTGGCAAACTTCAGACAGGCCTGTACATGTGCTTTCTTGAGCAGGGGGGCCTTACGGGCGCTGCAGGATTTCAGTCCGTCACGGCGTAGTGTGTTACCAATTGTTTTCTTGGTGACTATGGTCCCAGCTGCCTTGAGATCATTAACAAGATCCTCCCGTGTAGTTCTGGGCTGATTCCTCACTGTTCTCATGATCATTGAAACTCCACGAGGTGAGATCTTGCATGGAGCCCCAGACCGAGGGAGACGGACAGTTATTTTGTGTTTCTTCCATTTGCGAATAATCGCACCAACTGTTGTCACCTTCTCACCAAGCTGCTTGGCGATGGTCTTGTAGCCCATTCCAGTCTTGTGTAGGTCTACAATCTTGTCCCTGACATCCTTGGACAGCTCTTTGGTCTTGGCCATGGTGGAGAGTTTGGAATCTGATTGATTGATTGCTTCTGTGGACAGGTGTCTTTTACACAGGTAACGAGCTGAGATTAGGAGCACTCCCTTTAAGAGAGTGCTCCTAATCTCAGCTCGTTACCCGTATAAAAGACACCTGGGAGCCAGAAATCTTGCTGATTGATAGGGGATCAAATACTTATTTCCCTCATTAACATGCAAATCAATTTATAACTTTTTTGAAATGCGTTTTTCTGGATTTTTTTGTTGTTATTCTGTCTCTCACTGTTAAAATACACCTACCATTAAAATTATAGACTGATCATTTCTTTGTCAGTGGGCAAACGTACAAAATCAGCAGGGGATCAAATCCTTTTTTCCCCCCACTGTAAATATCTCAACACTGCAGACAACTGTGCAGCAGGATTTTTCAGTGTCCTGTATCAAATTAAGATCGATTTGATTGATTAATCAGTTGATTCCAGACCCTAGTGAGAGAACAGGGTAACTGGGCCAAATCATAACGAGAGACACTGATTTTTGATCTGGAGAGCTGTGCACATGCGTGTGTGTGGTGTATGTATGTGTGCATGTGCATGTTGTGTGGATATCGGCACAGGCATTGACGGCCCTCTGTTCCCTCAGGAGCTGGAATGGTAGTGGACTGGGAGCAGGAGACGGGGCTGCTGATGACCTCGGGGGATGTGCGCGTCATCCGGGTCTGGGACACAGACCGGGAGATGAAGGTCCAGGTAGGCAGAGACTGCAGCCCTGTGGCCACGGGGAGGGGGGGGGACGGTGATGCCGTGTCCTGTGTTCCCCTCTGACCCTGTGCGTGTGCGTGTGTGTGTGTGCCCTCAGGACATCCCAACGGGTGCGGACAGCTGTGTGACCAGCCTGTCCTGCGACTCCCAGCGCTCCCTGATCGTGGCGGGGCTGGGTGACGGCTCGGTGCGCGTCTATGACCGGAGGATGGCCCCCAACGAGTGGTAGGACTAAAAATGTTAATTCTGCCCACAAGTGATATTCTCCAGTTGTCTGACATAGAAAGGCAATGTATCCCACCATATATCAGCGTCAGTGAAGGGGTTAATCGGCAGGAGGTCATACCAGCATAACGAGCTGCTCCTGGTCTGCTGGGGGGGTGAGAGTAAAACTTCACTCCTTCACTCGGTAAGAGGAGCTTCGTACTCCAACTCCTGGAGGCACAGCAGGGCTTAGGAAGCCGTCGTCATGGAAACAGGCTCAGCACCGCGCACGAGGAGCTCCGAGAGGACCTGCTGCTGCTGCTGCTGCTCTCTCGCTCGCTCTCTCTCTAGCTCTAGCTCTTTCTCTGCATCAGCGAGAGCCAGGGCTCGGTGGCCTGCGTGTGCTTGTCTCCCCCTGGTGGCAGAGGAAGAGCAGCACAGGCAGAAAATCTTTCTCTATGTAGACTTAACAAATGCAAGATTGTGTGCACAAGTGTATGTCAGTTTGTTTTGAAGAACAGCAGAGTAATGTCTCTCTCTCTCTCTCTCTGTCTGTCTGTCTGTCCATCCATCCACAGCCGTGTGATGACGTACCGGGAGCACGGCGCCTGGGTGGTGAAGGCACACTTGCAGAAGGAGACTGACGGACACATCATCAGCGTCAGGTACTGCCCATATCCCCCCCGAGGAGTCTCTGGCCCATTTCCCATCTTCCCCGGCTCACTGTGCCCCTGAGCAGCAGATCTGTAGCTGTAGTATTAGAACATGAGAACATGAGAAAGTTTACAAACGAGAGGAGGCCTTTCGACCCATCGTGCTCATTTGTTGTCCATTAATAACTGAGTGATCCAAGGATTCTATCCAGTGTATTTTTAAATTTTTTCCAAATTTTCAGCTTCTACCACATCGCTGGGGAGTTTGTTCCAGATTGTGACGACTCTGTGTGAAGAAGTGTCTCCTGTTTTCCGTTTTGAATGCCTTGAAGCCCAATTTCCATTTGTGTCCCCGGGTGCGTGTGTCCCTGCTGATCTGGAAAAGCTCCTCTGGTTTGATGTGATCGATGCCTTTCATGATTTTGAAGACTTGGATCAAGTCCCCACGTAGTCTCCTCTGTTCCAGGGTGAAAAGGTTCAGTTCCTCAGTCTCTCAGCAGGACATTCCCTTCAGACCTGGAATAAGTCTGGTTGCTCTCCTCTGAACTGCCTCTAGAGCAGCAATATCTTATTATTGTCATTATTAGTAGTAGTAGTAGTAGTAGTTGTTTTTGTTGTTTTTTCCTGATGCTTTGGTCCAACAACATTTTGTTCGTAATCGTGAAGCACTGATCGGTGATCTTTCTTTTCGGTAATAAACAAAGGTTAATTAGGGAGTGGGGGGGTGGATGCTCCTTTGCTCGGCACCACTATGTGAGAATATTCCCGCCTCGCCAACCGTGTCCCCTGTGAGAGTCGAGCTCTCGCTAGAAGTGAATTTGAATTAATTGGATCGCTTACTAACGCACCTCCGCAGCCCCACAGAGGACGAGCTGTTAGCCTTTAATGAGCGCCGCTGCGTCCCGAGCGCCGGGAGGTCAAGCAGGTGGGCCACCGAGTCCTTACAATCGAAAACCAACTTCTGGGCAGCACTGAGAGGAGAGCTCTTACTGCTCCTGGGACACACCAGCGCGTTGCTTCACCTAGCATCAATTTTTAATATGATGGATGTCTAGGGGGATGTTGCGTCAAGATTTCTCCCAGAGCATTTTGTGACGTGACGCTTGAGAGACACGTGGCTCTCGACCAATGGTAGTCCAGTTATAGTGGTGACAGCACTCAGAATGTTGTACATTATGACACAGATGTATTAAGTAGTTAATAATAATAATAATAATAATAACAACGGGTTTTCGAAGTTGCCTATGGGGTTTGATTCCAATGTCTCCTTCATATTAGGAAAGGAAGTTGATCCATATAGCCTATGATTAATATAATTAATATATATCCCTTCTCCATACCCACCGGAGTTTGTACCTTATTAAGCTTGTGCCGTATAGGCTCTCCGCTGATGCTCAATGTGAAACGTCAGCTGCCAAATATGTCCGAAACCTATAATATAATCACTATAAACCTATAATCACTGATTGGCCGGGAGATTTGTTTTAACCGGGAGGTGGGTCCAGATCAAAAAAGGACAAAGCACACGCAAACAAAAAATACACACAGTACAAATGATTATTAACTAAGGTAAGTTCTTTATTTTTAGTACAGTAAAATTACTACTTTTATTTTACAAATCCAAGTAAGGTGGGAAATTAACACCAGCCACTCGCAATCAACACGATTATAAATCTTTCACAATCAATAATTTGCCTAGTACAAAGCCGCCTAGCACATATTGTTAGTAGCCTACGTGGTAAATAAAATATGTATTAATAATAAAATGAATGTATTGAAACAATTCAGAATATGCTAGTGCGTTTTCTTTTATATATTTGAATTGGGGAAAAAAAGTGGCTGGTAAAATTGCACATCCACCAGCCATTGTGGTTGTGTTAATTTAAAAAGTCAATTTCCCAACCCTGTACCTGTACCTCCACTTCCTCCTCATCTGTTGATGATTCAGTGGGGTTTTCCCAAAATACTGACATTTATTTTTACTTTTAACCATAAAATATAGCCTTGTAATTGTATTGTTGTTTTGCTCAAAATGGAATCTCTGCCTTTTGACGCTTGGGAGACACATTGGTGTGGTGCTGGCTGCGGCGCGTCAAGTTTGAAGCGACGCGCTGGTGTGTCCCGGGCATTACACCGCGTGACTTTAGACTCTAGATTCTTTTAACATCCGTCTTAACCCGTTGTGTAGTTGTCTCGTTCGCTCCGAGCCCGCCAGCCTTCACAAGGAGTTCAGACGGCCCCTTTGGTGGCTGGATTAAAAATGTAAGAGTGACGTGAACTCCCTTTGAGTTGGCCCTGTGTTGGGTGACAGCAGCTCCGTGTCGGTGCCTTTTGATCATCCCTGCTCCGCGATCCTGATTTTGCAACTCCCGCACGAGTTCTGGTACACTGTAACAGTTGCTGAAAGTCAACACTAGACCCCCTAGCTCCCAAGCACCAAATTAAACAATGGTTGGGGGGTCCGCCTGCCGAAGACAAAGCAGACCAGAGTGACTCGGTTGTCTTGAGTGGTCTTGGGAAGTCTCCACACGGTCCCTGGCATCTCTTGGTATATCGGACCCTCTCTGATTTGCCTGTCTGTCCCCGTCCCCCACTCTCCACAGTGTGAACGGTGACGTGCGCTTCTTCGAGCCCCGGATGCCAGACTCGGTCAACGTGCTGCAGACGGTGAAAGGGTTGACGGCCCTCGACATCCACCCGCAAGCTAACCTGTTCGCCTGGTGAGTACGGCGAGGCGTGATGGGGGGTGGGGGGATTGGGAATGGGTTACCGGGAGAGAGATGGTGACCCTCAAACTGTCCTCTCTTCCTCCGTTCCCCCAGCGGCTCCATGAACCAGTTCATCGCCGTGTACAACGCCAGCGGAGATGTCATCAGCAACATCAAGTACTATGACGGGTTCATGGGCCAGAGGATCGGCGCCATCAGCTGCCTGGCTTTCCATCCCTACTGGGTAACGCCCCACTCCTCACTCTGTGCTTTATTGTGTGTCTTGTCTCGGCCCGGCTCGGTTCCGGCTTGGTTCAGGGTCGGGTCGCATGTGAGATCCACGAGGCCATCTTCTAGACTGGTTCCTGTAGGCCCCTCTCTCTGCTGCATTTGCAGACTCTTTGAGTCAATACAAATTTACAAAAGTCTCCTCCCTGTCTCCCCCCTGCAGCCCCACCTGGCAGTCGGCAGCAACGATTACTACATGTCCATCTACTCGGCGGAGAAGAGACTGAGATAACATCACTGCACCCCCCCCACTCTCTCCACGCCTCTTGAACAACCCTGTAAATTACTCTTCTCCTGTACATATCCCATTACCAACTTGAATGTCTAGTGATGGCTGCTGCTACTCATGAATTCTTCTAATTGTTATTGTTATGGTGATGATGGGCTACTGATTGTAGACTTGGCTGTGCTGAGGAGTGTGTATATTTAATTGCCTATACAGATTATAGAGATATTTTAAGCCCCCCGCTTTCCGTGTGAACTCTTCCTGCGAGCTGCGGCCGGGCCGACGGGCAACCACAATCGCACGCCTCCACCCAGGATATCGGCTCTCATGTCGCTCTTTATTTTTATCCAGAGCCTGTGAACTGCGAGACGTGTTCATGCCGCGGTCCTGAACAGGGCGAGCTCAGAGTAGCGACACAGCACTTTAGCGAGAACGTCTGTAGAAAGCAGAGATGCGGGGTTTCAGGAAGTGACCTCCGGTTGCACAGAGAGGCCCGGCAGCGCCAGCAGTGCGTACTTTCCCTCGATCCCGACCTTTGCCAAATCGACTAAATCCACAGTAGTGCTTTAAGGTAGTCATGTGGGCTCGTTTGTGTACATGCTGCCCAACGCAGTCCACTCTAAAATGTCCCGTTTGTCATGTGTGTAGAAGTTGTCTAAGCTGCCTGTTGCAGAGTAAAGCAATAATTTGTCCGGGGGGTCGACTGAGACTCCCCTTGTAGCGCAAACTCGACCGATCGCCAGCGTCCTGACGCCCGACACCCTCCTGAAAGATCAGACCGTGGGATCTGTCCCAATCGATCCCCCCAGGTCTCGCTGTGCTTTCAGGGCGGACGATAGATATTCGCATTCTTAGCCTCATCCGAACCGCGACGCTTAACTCTAGCTGTGGTTTAGTGCGTTTGAGCTTTTATTCCCCGCTGGGCACAGGGGGGTGAGTGTGGTCACAGTAGCAGCACCGAGGAGCTCGACGGTGGTGCCCCCAACGGTGGGGTGCTGCGCCCCCGACTCCAGCCACTAAAAAGGCCGCATGGGAGCAGCAGCAGCTCATGATCGGCTCTCTCAGGGTCTGGAGTTACCCCCCACACCCCCCGGAGCTTGCCCCCTGCTCATTCCCTGTCGCCTGCTCTCATGGAGAGGGGGAAACTCTGCTCCTGCCTTCATTCACGCCACTGACGGGGACTGGACACGTGACACGGATACTGACATTCCCAGAACATTTCAACGTGGAGCCGCCGGGCCAGAGCGTCCGCCACTTGGTCACCAGCCTTTTACTTCTTTATGCATTTCTGTGTTGATTTTTGTTGTTGTTGTTGTTGCTGTTGTTTTTTATGGTGCCAACACCCCCTTCATCTGGATCCATTGTGAACGGTGGCTCTGGAACCCCTCCCCGCCCTCCCAGAGTGGCAGACGGACTACGGGCCCGTGCCTGGACTCTTATCATGAGGACGTTTTCATCACTGACTCCCTCCCTCTCTGCCCTGTCGGCGTGTGGGTTTGTGTCGGCGTGTGTCACAGGCCCAGGAGGCGCCAGACACGGGGGGAGGCGTGACGGACCCTCACAGTGCTCTGCTCTCGTCGGAGACATGTTTTAAACTGGTGCTTTAGAGACGATCTGTCTGGACTCGCTCAGTGTGCAGGAGACGACAGGATGGTTTTGTTCCATTTTTGTATTTGTACCTTGTTATCGATAAAGTATTATTCAGTTCATCCCATATTTACAATATGTTCCATGTTTCAGGTATGTGATATGTTTTTTTTTTATTATTATTTTCCCGATGCATATTTTGATGTTTTTAATTCTGGTCATGATTCGGGGTCTTGACTCCTCCTTCCTCAGCGTCAAACATGTGACGGAGGTGAAGATTCTTCACACAGTTTGATTTTTTTTTTTTTTTTTTTGCTGTTGTTTTGACAAAGATGAGTTAAACCCTGTTCTGCTCTCCACACTTTGCCACACCGAGACTCCTCTGTTCAGCTGTGTCGGTCGAAAAGAGTGTTGAGAGACAAACTGACACGGCAGCTGAGAAACAGCGCACCGAAGTGCAGCTCTGTGGTCCGAGTCCTGCCCCCGCTTTGCTCCGGAGCTCCTTCTAGGGGAGAGGCGGAGTCACTACAGCTGCCCCGCTTCACAGGCAAAATGGCGGCTGCTGTACCGTCACCATATCCACAAACACTCTGTTAATACCCTGCTGTTAGAAGTTTTAACATTTTAGAATAAAAAGAGCAAGGAAAACTAAAAAAAACAAAAAACATATAAATGAATACATAAATAGGAGGTTGAAAGCCTAATTGAAACAATCATGTGTTCTCCCCGGCTGCGGAGATTGCTTTGCTGAATGTGGTTTGTAAGACTGGAGAAAAATCAGTGATGAAATAAACCAAATACACAACATCCTTGCTGTCTCTCTCTGTCTCTCTCTCTCTCTCTCTCTCTCTCTCTCTCTCTCTCTTGTATGTGTGTGTGTGTGTGTAAAGACAACCCTCCCTGTGCTGGAGGTGACAGATATCCAACTCCCACTGTGATAAAGAGCAAACTCCAGGTAGCGGAGCTGAGCGCAGTGGGAGGATGGAGGCAGAGAAAAACAGGACAGGACAGCGCAACGCATTCTTGTAAGCTGTTGATGGGATCTTCCCCCCGTTACCCATTTCCATTACTTCATTTGTTACCGACTCTGACATATTGCCAGGACATGAAGTCTTTCCTCCACAGCCGGCTTCAGAGGAGTGAGAACATCGGCTTGTTTTAATGAACTCACTCTGTGCTGTGTTGGAGAGGGGCCTGGCTGGGTTCAGTGCTATAACACACCGAGGCAGGGGTCCGCATCACAGTGTCCCTCCCAGTCAACCCCCATAGATGAGACATACAGTTAGGTCCATAAATATTTGGACAGTGACACAGTTGTCATCATTTTGGCTCATTTTGTACACCACCACAATGGATTTGAAAGGAAACAATCAAGACTGGCCGTTGCAGAACATTTGACTTCTTCGCCTTAAAAAAAGTCTTGGGTTGCTTTCGCAGTATGCTTCGGGTCATTGTCCATCTGCACATACTGCGAAAGCAACCCTGCTGACAAAGTGTTTAGGGGTATATTATCTGCTCAGATTCAGCCAAATGCTTAAAAACTCATTGGACGGTGCTTCACAGTGCAGATGGACAATGACCCGAAGCATACAGCCAATGTTCTGCAATGGCCAAGTCAATCACCTGACCTGAATCCAATTGAGCAGCATTTCACTTGCTGAAGGCAAAACTGAAGGCACAACACCCCAAGAGCAAGCAGGAACTAAAGACAGCTGCAGTGCAGGCCTGGCAGAGCATCACCAGGGAAGAAACCCAGCATCTGGTGATGTCTATGGGTTCCAGACTTCAGGCAGTCATTGACTGCAAAGGATTTGCCACCAAGTATTGAAACTCACAATTTAATTCATGATTATGTTAGTTTGTCCAAATACTTTTGAGCCCCTAAAATTGGGGGGGGGGGCACATATAAAAATGGGTGTAATTCCTACACGGTTCAACCAATTTGGATGTAACTACCCTCAAATTAAAGATGAAAGTCTACACTTAAAGGACATATTGATTGTTTCCTTTCAAATCCATTGTGGTGGCATACAGAGCCAAAACGATGACAATTGTGTCACTGTCCAAATATATATGGACCTAACTGTAATTTCTCCCTTCTGCTTGTTGCTGTGGCGCGGTATGGCAAGGGAACCGGTGACTATTGCAGTGCAGAGATTGCGTCAGACTTCCCTTGGACTGAGGAAACAGACAAATATAAAAAGTGGCACGCGGCTTTGAGTCGGAGAGGCCGGCTGTGGGGGACTGTCATTCCCTGTGTGGCCATGAGAGGGAGAGAGTACTGCATGGGATATAGCAGGGATAAATTGAAACAAGTGTGTATGAGCCCATTATTGCTCACTCCCAGCCGGTCAGATACAGCTACACTGGCATACGCTGCCTGACCTAACATGACCCGCTCCTCTCCGGGCACCTGCACGGGTGTTAGCCGCCTGCCATCCCTCTGTCACATCTCCAAACCGTCCTGAGAAGCTCGTCAGCTGGTCCCCTCCCCAGCTGGGCCATCCAGCTCAGCCCATCCCTCCCCCATTCACTGTCCAGCTCTTGCCATTGACTGGACGGCCGGTGCTCTGGTGTTCCCCGTGTTGGGCGGCAGACCCACCTTGGCTCTCTCTCTCTCGGAGGCTTTGAAATGAACTAATACATAATGAGAGGCATTGTAGGGTTGTTTGTTTTATACGACACACAGAAAAGTATTAAAAAACACTTCAAACAATAATATCAACATAAAAGTCACACTTAGCCTTGTAAATTGTGAAACCTGTGAAAAATAACCATCATTATTTGATGTCTTTTTGGATATTTAAGTGTTGGGGGTGACAACAGTTCGAGAGCCTTTCCGAAGGTGGTACCAAGTCTCCATGGATCCAAAAGCACTCTGCCAGGAATTAGTAATAATGATCAACACCATAAAAAATGCTGTGGTTAGATATTGTTCAACACAAACAGTGGGGAGACATAAATATCCGAGCGCTCGTCTCTGCTGCTTCTGCCTTCTCTAAAACAAACTATGTGACTTCCAGGAGAGACAGAGGGAAGACATGCCGATCCAGAGGCCTGGCCGCTGGGCGTTCGTCCTTCGTTGTTTCCCCCACAGGTCAGTGCCAGTCCAGGCCTCGCACCAGAGGTCCGATGGGGAGGGGCTCGGCAGCCACAATGACTAACTGCCTGAAAGCTCAAGCTCGTGCATCCTCAGGAAGCAGTGGTCACCTCCTGGAAAATTAAACAAAGCCAAGAAGGTTCCTAGTGATAACGGACCCTTACTGCCCCCCCTCTCCGCAACCCTCCCCTTCCCTCCTGCTCACACACGCCCCCCCCCCCCCCCCCCGGCACTGCCCTCTGCCTCCAGCGCTGAGCTCTCCTTCCCACGGGCTGCCGTCTGTGAGACAGGCTCAGACTGTGCACAGCGATGGATTTGCAGAGCCAGGCGCCGCTCCTCGGGCGAACGCAACGCACCCCTCTGGGGATGAAGACATACTTTCTCCTTGCAGTGATCCTTGCCACCTGTAAGTGCACCAGTGCATTTATTTTATTTTATTTTATTTTATTTTATTTTTTGTATGTTTTCTCTTGAGTAAATCCATTCCACCCCTGCTTCCAAAAAGTGAAATTAATTTGTGTGTGTGTGTGTGTGTTTTCTCCCACAGTACAAGGTCTTCCAATCAACTCTGGTAAGTGTGGATTGTTATTCATATATATTTTTTATTTTATTTTATCTATTACCTAGGTGCTGAGTTTTTACACAGGAACAAATACATAAAAAAACACATAATTGATATGGTCTGGGTCAGGTTAAACACCTTAGTCTCCTAATCACTGATTATCTTAAGATGAACAAATAATAAATCTTTGCTGTCCTCTCAGCCCAGAACACATTTCTCATGTCGACGCAATCGAGAGAGCGAGAGGTTTTTCTAAGTTTCCTGTGACGTCTGGGTTAGCATTTCTTATTCACCAGCCTTAGATAAATGAAAAGGAAGGCATTTCTGTCTTTATATAAAAACCTGAGAGAAGCGATTGTTGGTGCAGACCTTTGTGTCCCTCAGGTTTCCCCCTGCAGAGCGCCAGCTTCATCGTCTCAAAGTTGAGGTGGAGGCACAGATTTAAAAGTCTAGTTAGAACAAGGAAGGATTTGGAAAAAACAATGTTCTAGTGAAGCCTAATCTTCACTGCTGCGTGGTTGAGGTGTGAGGGTCCGCAGGGACCCCCGTGGGAACGGGCAGGGCCGAGCAGCCTTTACACATGAGTGTTGCAAGATCAGCTTCATTCATACCGAGTGTGGTTTTAAAAGGCGTTTGATCCCCAGGTCTTTCGGGATCCCCAACTGGCCTGCGACTTGTTTTTATGTTCAGACCATGTTTATGATTCTCTCTCTCTGGAATAAAGTGCTGTACAGTACTGTAGTCACATGCTTGGAGAGTGACGGCCTCTCCATGCCGTTTATTATCGCCCACAAGTCATTATCGGTCACAAGTTCATCACCCGACGTCCTGAAGTGGCTTAGCTGATGCATGGAGAAGTAATATTTTCATGAGTGAGGATTCCTGTAAGAGTTCACCAACCCTAAATCTGTCAACACGTGAGCCAGCGGCATCCTAGCAGGGCGGACGGAGGGCAGCCCAGCCTGAGCGATAGGGCACTGTTTTCTTTGCCAGTTACGTGCCATATAAACACGGCACCATGAGTCACAGGCATGGGGAATATAAAAACATGTCTTAAAACAATAGATAAATAACCTGCAATCTACAGGTCCATTTCAGGGTCAGCTTGTGCCCCAGATATTTATTTCTTTTTGTTTGGTTGTGTTTGGTTCTCTGTGCTGATCACTCCAGTGACTGGGTGGAGCCGGTGCTAAAATCCCCCTGCCTTGCTCGGCCCTAAACGCCCGCTCCCCAGAGACCGTCAGATTGTGTCGCTTTCCTTCCTCCAGCCCGCGCTGTTTACGGCTCAGCTCTCGACATTCCTCTGTCCAGAGAGGAAGATCCCAGTGTCGTAGGATTAAACATGCTGGAGCGGAGGACAATAGTGGTGACTGCATGCCAGGATTGTTGGCCTTTTTTTCTTTGTTCTTGAAGTCCACCGTTTCAACTGCCAGACGGTCGCTTGTAGCCGTGGACGTATTAATTGAGTCACCTGGTTCTGGCTGTTACTCATTACAGATGGGGGACAACAGCACAAAGCAAATTGAACAAAATTGCAAAATAGTAACACGAAACCTGCAGCGCCTATTGTGTGTTTGTGCATGTGTTTGTTGACATGCAAAAGGCGTCTCGTGTGCTTTGCCACATTGCCCGGTTTTCCTGTTAGCTAATCACAGTGGGTACATGATTAACATTTGATTATATTTATGCCACTAGCATGTATTATTATAATATTTTTTTTGGGAGAGAAGCATTATAACACAAATGGCCTTTCCTCTGAGCCCTGACTTGCTGTGCGCTCCTTTCACAGTGTTTACTATCAACAATGTGAATCTCACAGTTCTGCCCAGTTCCGTCGTGAACAGTGGGACCAACGTCACCTTGCAATGCTTCGTGGACCTCAGTGTTACCAACAACCGGCCGAACTCCTTCGAGTACAACTTCTTGAACAACGACGTGGTGGTGTACTCCAAATCCCACAGTGAGAATGTGCTGCTGTACCAGATCGCCTCGGCCAGGGCGTCCACGTCTGGAAACTACAAATGCAGAGTCAAGGTAGAAGGCACTGATGACCAGAGTAATTCTGAAAAGCTCAAGGTTTTAGGTAGGTATCGTTTGTATTTATTAAAAGAAACAAACACATTTTAGAAACGTTTTCCTGCTCAGTTTCTTCTGTCTAACACTTTCCATCACTAGTAGTATTGTTCCTCACTTTTACTCTATAGGAATATTTTGCACCTCAGTTTGTACACAACCCCCAAACACTTGGCTGCTTAGATCAAGTCCCGGAGACCAGCCTGTGAATATAAACCACATCAAAAGTGGAAGGGAATATTGGTGAAAATGATTTTATTTATTCTCAGATTTCAATAAAAAGGTTCTCCCAAAGACCTCCTCCCACCAGTCGTGCTTCGCCCCGTCTCAAATGCAGCATCATGTTGAGTCTGTGTTCCTGTCCCTAGGCCTGCAGACGCCCATCCTCTCTGTGAGCAAACACTCCATCTTGGAGGGTGACAACGTAACTTTGAACTGCAGTGCCCCTCTGGAGACCGGCAGCTTCATCTTCACCTTCTACAAGAACTCGGTGGAGTACACACAAGTGCGTACTACCAACAACGTGGCGAAAGTGCAGATGAAGTTAAAAGAGAGCGCCAGCTTCTATTGCAATTTCCAGGTCATGACCGTGCCGGACGCCGGGACGTCCAACAACAGTAACACGCTGAGCATCACCACGACAGGTGAGAGGCAGGTTTTACACCCACACCTTGTTATTGTTTTTTAGGATGGAAATGTGCTGTAGCTGAAAATGAACATGTTATATCGAGGTGTTGCTTGGTCAACTGGAGACCAGTTATTTCAGACAGATAGGCGCATTGTCCTTCAGCGGCTCGGCCAC
Organism: Amia ocellicauda; assembly: GCF_036373705.1. Classification (NCBI taxonomy): domain Eukaryota; kingdom Metazoa; phylum Chordata; class Actinopteri; order Amiiformes; family Amiidae; genus Amia; species Amia ocellicauda. Next base: position 21,454,037 of record NC_089854.1, on the reverse strand, counting down.
AGCTAGAGAGAGAGCTTCTCTTAAACACCTTTGATTCGGATTAACACTGAGCGCTGCCCAGCCCTGTCCTCGCCAGGTGAATGACCTCCTGTTCTTCCTTCTGTTCTCATCGTGCAGAATCGCTCAAAGAACCCATCATGGAAATCCATCCATCGCATAACATCATCGAAGGAGACGCGCTGACCATCGTCTGCCGATCCTCCACTGACCCCCGCTTCCAGGCAGGGGCGGTCAAGATCTTTCTGAGGAAAGGTGACAAGATCCTCAAAGCGGGCAACGGATCAGTCAGCCACAGCATGATTGCCCAGGCAGACGACTCGGGGGAGTACGAGTGCAAGGCTGAGAATGAGCGCAGGGTGCGGAAGTCGGCGAAGAAAATCCTCAGAGTGACAGGTGAGACGAGTGCTCGCCGTCGCCACGGGAAGTCAGCACCAGCGCAGAAGCACCTGCCTGCGGGCTTCCTGTCATGTCTGGGTCTTCGCTTTGCTGTGAACTCACTAGCCATGCGTTTCTTTCTATGCTGAACTGATACTGATGTCCCATCTTAAGAATACAAGAAAGTCTCTAACATTTCTGTGTCACAATGGGCATGGCCTAACACAGATATATTTATTCTGATTCTCCCACACAGAGCTGTTTTCTAAGCCGGTGTTGGTGCAGAGCCCAGCGGAGATCGATGAGGGGAAGCCGTTCAATCTAACCTGCCATGTGGAGAATAAGATATTCCCAGACATGCAGCTGAAGTACACCATCTACAAGAATATCACCGCGCTGACCTCGGGCAGCCCAGACGGCAGTTACACCAATGACAGACCAACGCTGGACGACGAGGGCTTCTACCACTGCAGTGCCGTGGCCGAGTTCAAACCCATCAACAAGACCAGCAAGGAGATCTTCTTAAAAGTGCACAGTAAGACACCGCAGTGGATTGATCGCCGTGTTTGGCATCTTTTATAGATCATAATACCTTAAAACAATGGGTTATATGGAAGGAACTTTAACTGATGGATAGGAGTATGTGAAGAGTGAATATAATAATAATAATTATTATATTCAATTGAATTGCAATTGAATTAGTCATGAGTCCAGGATTTCAAAAGCCTCACATAAGAATGGGCTGTTTATTTTATGGTGGGATATTTTTTGTATAAATGGAAAATCAATAAGACGTAAATAGACATATGGTGTCTAAAGTCTGTCCCTTTCTCTCTCTCTCTCTCTCTCTCTCTCTGGCTGTGCATTGGTTTGACAGCTCTGGTTTCCACGCCCACTATTGCTGTCAGTGGGAACGTCATCTTGAACAAACCTTTCAGTGTCGTATGTCGCTCAGACCGGGGGAGCGTCCCCATCAGTTACACCCTGATGAGGGGCAGCGAGGCCTTCAAAACGCTCGCAGTATGGACCGCCCTGGAGCCAGCCCACTTCACCGTAACCATCAAGACAAAGGAGGAGATCCGCGACTTCACGTGCGAAGCCCAGAACCGGGGGCCAAGTTCGGTCCGGACCAGCGCGGCGCTCAACGCGTCGGTGATCGGTGAGGTCTCGATCGATACACTACAACAACACAACGCCGAGTCTCACGATGCTGCGTAATAGACACAGCCATCTTGCGTTGGGACGGGCGATAAGAGAGCGATGCTGTCCTGTCCCCGCCTCTCACAGAGCCCGTGTCCTCGGCGGAGCTGCAGCTCATCACCGGGCCGGACGTGGCCGAAGGACAGAGCCTGACGCTGCAGTGCCAGGCGGTGGGGGGGACGCTCCCCATCGAGTTCCACTTCTACAAAGGGGGCCAAGAGTTCCAGCCGGACCCGGACAAGAGTGGTCGTCACTGGTCCCACATCATCAAGGCCGTGACCCGAGAGGACAGCGGCACCTACTACTGCGATGCCACCAACCGCGCCGGGGAAACCAGGAGCAGCGCGAAACTGACCGTCAATGGTGAGACCCCCCGCCCCGCAGTCTGGTCTCATCTGAGCCCGACGGCAGGGGTCTGCACTCCCGGTCACGGAGAGCCGCTCCGTTCTGTTGCACAGCTCTTAGGTGCTGACGTGAACCTTTTTGCTCAGATAAGTGCCCAAGATTAGAACTCGCTGCCGGGTCGCAGGCAGATCTGCAGGGGAATGGGGTTCGCTGGATATCTCCTGGCTCTTCACCTCCATTTGGCTAACAATGAACAGACACAGACAGACACAGAGAGACAGACACAGAGAGACAGAGAGACACACTCACACAGAGAGACAGACAGACACACACACACAGGGACAGACAGAGAGAGACAGACACAGAGAGACAGAGAGATAGACAGACACACACACACACAGACACACAGAGAGACAGACAGACACACACACAGAGACACAGACACACACACACACACACAGACACACAGAGAGACAGACACACACACACAGAGACAGACACAGAGAGACAGACAGACAGACACACACACACAGAGACAGACACAGAGAGACAGACACAGACACACAGAGAGATAGACAGACACACACAGAGAGACAGAGAGACAGACACAGAGAGACAGACAGACACACACAGAGAGACAGAGAGACAGACACAGAGAGACAGACAGACACACACAGACACACAGACAGACACACACACACAGAGACACAGACACACACACACACAGACACACAGAGAGACAGACAGACACACACACACAGAGACAGACACAGAGACAGACAGACACACACACACAGAGACACAGACACACACACACACACAGACACACAGAGAGACAGACAGACACACACACACAGAGACACAGACACACAGAGACAGACACAGAGAGACAGATGGAGAGACAGACCCACAGTAGAGATTTTAAAATTATTGCTATGTATTATTATTTCAATGTATTCAAGGCAATGTATAGAATTAAATAATTTAAATAGTGTTATGTTAAATTAATAATCTACATACATTTACATCACAAACATTTATAGTTATAAATACAAAGTGTCAAAAAAAAAAAAAAAAACTTTAGTGATGTCCGGTTTATGACGTTCGTTGCATTTGCATGGCTTCTTGTTGGTGGCTTGTGGAACAGGAACAGAGAAGCACAGCGTCCATTTATTTATTTATTTATTTATTTATTTATTTAAACATTTATTTATTCAATTATTTATTTAAACATTTATTTATTCAATTATTTATTTATTCATTTATTTCAAAATGTATGTATTTATGTATTTATTTATTTATTATTTTCTCTCTATATTTGTTTTTAATTTTGGCATGGATTATCCTCCATAATTATGGGATCTTTTTGGAAATGATGGATACTATGTCCACTCACACAGCAATTCCTATAAAGTTCTTCACACACCATTTATCCATCTCTGAATACTAAAATGCATGATAATAACACTGTATTGTTTATTCCACGTGTTTTGTTTATGGTGATTTTAGTAGATGTTCAACTTGTGACGTCACTGACGAAAATACTTCCTGATTGCGGTTTCTTAGCAGCGCAGCAAAAACGTTTTAAAATGCAATCTTTTAAATATTTATACCGCAAAAAAGGCATTATGTATGTGTGTGTCTCTCTATATATATATATATAGAATTATATATTATATAATATTAGAATTATATTAGACCATAGTTTATGGAAATATAGTTCGATTTGTATTTATTTATTTATTTATTTATTTTTAATTCTAGGGTTTTGGGCTTTAAATATTGTATATAGAATCGATAGAATACCAACTCCCCTGCTAAAAATGAATATAGAAGACAAAATAATATCCAGTGAGTTTTACAGGACAGAATATCACACCATTTGGCAGGACTATCTCACTGCTGAGTATCGACTAAACAGCTGGAAATTAATTGCTTTATAATCAAATATACATATATATATACACTCACCTAAAGGATTATTAGGAACACCTGTTCAATTTCTCATTAATGCAATTATCTAACCAACCAATCACATGGCAGTTGCTTCAATGCATTTAGGGGTGTGGTCCTGGTCAAGACAATCTCCTGAACTCCAAACTGAATGTCTGAATGGGAAAGAAAGGTGATTTAAGCAATTTTGAGCGTGGCATGGTTGTTGGTGCCAGACGGGCCGGTCTGAGTATTTCACAATCTGCTCAGTTACTGGGATTTTCACGCACAACCATTTCTAGGGTTTACAAAGAATGGTGTGAAAAGGGAAAAACATCCAGTATGCGGCAGTCCTGTGGGCGAAAATGCCTTGTTGATGCTAGAGGTCAGAGGAGAATGGGCCGACTGATTCAAGCTGATAGAAGAGCAACTTTGACTGAAATAACCACTCGTTACAACCGAGGTATGCAGCAAAGCATTTGTGAAGCCACAACACGTACAACCTTGAGGCGGATGGGCTACAACAGCAGAAGACCCCACCGGGGACCACTCATCTCCACTACAAATAGGAAAAAGAGGCTACAATTTGCACAAGCTCACCAAAATTGGACAGTTGAAGACTGGAAAAATGTTGCCTGGTCTGATGAGTCTCGATTTCTGTTGAGACATTCAGATGGTAGAGTCAGAATTTGGCGTAAACAGAATGAGAACATGGATCCATCATGCCTTGTTACCACTGTGCAGGCTGCTGGTGGTGGTGTAATGGTGTGGGGGATGTTTTCTTGGCACACTTTAGGCCCCTTAGTGCCAATTGGGCATCGTTTAAATGCCACGGCCTACCTGAGCATTGTTTCTGACCATGTCCATCCCTTTATGACCACCATGTACCCATCCTCTGATGGCTACTTCCAGCAGGATAATGCACCATGTCACAAAGGTCGAATCATTTCAAACTGGTTTCTTGAACATGACAATGAGTTCACTGTACTAAACTGGCCCCCACAGTCACCAGATCTCAACCCAATAGAGCATCTTTGGGATGTGGTGGAACGGGAGCTTCATGCCCTGGATGTGCATCCCACAAATCTCCATCAACTGCAAGATGCTATCCTATCAATATGGGCCAACATTTCTAAAGAATGCTTTCAGCACCTTGTTGAATCAATGCCACGTAGAATTAAGGCAGTTCTGAAGGCGAAAGGGGGTCAAACACAGTATTAGTATGGTGTTCCTAATAATCCTTTAGGTGAGTGTATATATATACACCGATCAGCCATAACATTATGACCACTGACAGGTGAAGTGAATAACACTGATAATCTCGTTATCATGGCACCTGTCAGTGGGTGGGATATATTAGGCAGCAAGTGAATTTTGTCCTCAAAGTTGATGTGTTAGAAGCAGGAAAAATGGGCAAGCGTTAGGATCTGAGCGACTCTGACAAGGGCCACATTGTGATGGCTAGACGACTGGGTCAGAGCATCTCCAAAACTGCAGCTCTTGTGGGGTGTTCCCGGTCTGCAGTGGTCAGTACCTATCAAAAGTGGTCCAAGGAAGGAAAAGCGGTGAACCGGCGACAGGGTCATGGGCGGCCAAGGCTCATTAATGCACATGGCGAGCGAAGGCTGGCCCATGTGGTCCGATCCAACAGACGAGCTACTGTAACTCAAATTGCTGAAAAAGTTAATGCTGGTTTCCGATAGAAAGGTGTCAGAACTCACAGTGCGTCGCAGTTTGTTGCGTATGGGGCTGCGTAGCTGCAGACCAGTCAGGGTGCCCTTGCTGACCCCTGTCCACTGCTGAAAGCACCTACAATGGGCACGTGAGCATCAGAACTGGACCACGGAGCAATGGAAGAAGGTGGTCTGGTCTGATGAATCACGAGTTCAAGGTGTTGACTTGGCCTCCAAATTCCCCAGATCTCAATCCAATCGAGCATCTGTGGGATGTGCTGGACAAACAAGTCCGATCCATGGAGGCCCCACCTCGCAACTTACAGGACTTAAAGGATCTGCTGCTGACGTCTTGGTGCCAGATACCACAGCACACCTTCAGAGGTCTAGTGGAGTCCATGGAGTTTTGGCAGCAAAAGGGGGACCTACACAATATTAGGCAGGTGGTCATAATGTTATGGCTGATTGGTGTATATATATGTATGTATGTGTATATGTATGTTAATTAATTTATTCATTTTTTACTTTAACCACGTTCTGCCAGGAAGAGCCGGTATTAGTATTCACCCAGGCAGTGACTCTGGGAATGCTTTAACTGTAAGTTTGACACATCTCAGCTGCCTTTGTAGTTCCTGAGAGCTGAGATCAATGGGCCGGGTGACGTGAGCGCAATGCGAATGGACCGGGTCCAGGGGCTGCGCTGGGCCCACGGGCAGATCGGCTCTCTGGGGTCGCGACCCGTGCACGACACTCACGGAACAGAACGTTAATTAGTGGCAGCAATTAGCAGCCCAGCCTGTTACCACACGCTCGTTATGATAATGGATTTCTGGGCTGCCTAAATGGCCAACTCAGAATAAAAACTCATAACCTAGCAATGTATATATTAACCCTCGACTGGGTGCAGGAAAGTTTTTATGAGCAGGTGACTCAGGTGAAAGCACTGAAAGACGGTATTCTGGACAGAAGTGGGTTTACTGTGTCTCTCCCTCTGTGTGTCGCAGTGACGCTGGCCTTGTGGAAATTGGCTCTGATCGGCCTGTTCTGCGTGCTGCTGCTGCTGGCCATCGCGGCGTTCTGCGTCATCTGGCACAAATCCAGAGCAGGTAAATGCCGTCTCCCGTGCCGGTGGGCTCTCCTCAGTGTCCGCTGTCGTGCTGCTGTTGTTCTGTGTGTAATCTTTCATCTCTCTTCTTTGTAGCTAAAAAAGACACGGCGGCAGAACTGTCAGTGTGAGTTGACTTTGTGTTTCTTTTAGTTTGTGGTTATTTCCTGAATACAGGTCTTTGGTTCTTATATATATGTATATATACACACACACATTTATTTTTGATTTAATTGTCTTGATTTGTACAATGTGCTCTGTGACATTTGGAATGAATATTTGCACACAGTAGCCTAAGAAAATAAATCACTGAATCCCAGGATAACTTTATTTTTGCCGTTCCTTAGAAAGCCTTCGAGCCCTAAATCAGATGACTCTTTAACAGTGAGTCTCACCAACGAGACAGAGGTTTATAACAAAGGTAGCCCGCTCTCCTCACTTGCTGTGTGTGTTAATAACTCTCATCGGGGCTCATCCACTAACACGATCACCTGCCACCGTCTGCATGTCCTGTGTGTGTCGTACTGAATACTGTTTGGTGCGTGTTGTGTTGTTGTAACTCTCTGCCTTGACATTAAAGTGTCATCCATGCTTTCCAACTAATATCACGGCCTGACTTGAGGGTTGGCTGTAACTGGGGGGGAAAAAAGGTTTTTAAAAATGGGAGGAAAGAATTTCAATCCGTGTCTTCGTTCCAACTGGCCTCCTATAATTCCTTAGTGAGGAACACAAACAATAGACATATTTTACAGCAGTACACAAACACACACACCCAAAAACATGTGCACGGTCCAGTGCCAGGAAAACAACAGCAGGTCAAAGAGCCTGTCGCTGTTTGGTGCTGTTACAAAAGGGTGACAAAGGCATCACACACAATGGGATTATGGATACTGCTGGCTACACCGCACACTTTTTTTCCCCTTCAGTTTTATAGAAACTTGTATATAGAATCGATAGAAACTTGTATATAGAATCGATAGAATACCAACTCCACTGCTAAAAATGAACATAGAAGACAAAATAAAATCCAGTGAGTTTTACAGGACAGAATATCACACCATTTGGCAGGACTATCTCACTGCTGAGTATCGACTAAACAGCTGGAAATGAATAGCTTTATAATCAAATATAAAGACTTGAGTGCAGTACTCTGTAGGGTGTCACGTTTTGCTTTGACCGGCCTCACGGACACCACCCTCCCCCCGCCTTTACTTGCAGGCGCAGCAGTGCCACACAGTGATGTCACTGAGGGGAAAGCGGCCAATGGGACGCGGGGTAGTATCGCATCTCTGCCCGTCAGCCACAGCAACCGGAGCAGCTGCAGCAACCCGGCCACCGTGTAGGGCGCCGGGCAGTCCGCGGCCCTCTCCTGTCCTCCCGTCCCTCCCCGCGGCGGACCGACAGCTCTGCCGGGATCGAACTCCACTGCTCTCTAAGCGGAGCAATGAAAGCACTGAAAAACATTAGAAAAAAGAAACCAGGAGAGAGATTATTTTTTATTTGCTTAACGGGTTTTGCAGGGATTTGTTTTCCTCTCCTGCCAACCTGTAGAGACGGACAGTGTGGATTGACTCGGCCTTTGTACCTCACTGTCCTCTCGTGTCAATGGACCTCCCCGATGTCCCCTCACTGACTGAGACTGCACCTTCCAGGACCTTCTACACAACACCTTTCCATCCCTGTCAATCTCTGTGCTACAAACGCACGGCTGTTGTGGACAGTTGGCGAGACCCAAACCCGCCCTGAAACCCTACTTCGAATGTCATCACTAATATAACAATTAACCAGATTTGTTTGGCGTCTGTGCAAGCAGGGGATTGGGTTTTACCGGCTTCACACTGTCTGCTAAATCTGTGTTCTCTATGCATGTGTGTATCCCAGACGTGTGCTGTATCAGAACATCCACAGTGTCTGTGTGTGTGTTTGTACTTCAGTATGTCCATATGATAAGACAGACGTGTGTTTATATATATATTGCTTGGAAAAAATATTTTAGAATAAACATGTTTTTTATTTTGGAACCAGGTCCCATTTCTCCAAGTCATTTCTCTCTCTGAACAGGTGCATTGTGGGTCAGTCAGTCCTTCACCCTTCACTGAGATTTGCAATGGATCACTCTTTAAAACCAGTGTTGAGGGTTGTAGGTGTCGGGCAGCACGTTAAATATATCTTTCAGATTTGGCCTGGTTTTCGCAGAGACCGCAAGGACACTGTATTTGTGTCACTTGGTGCCTCTGGTATTGATGGGAGTTTTAAGATGAATGTTTTATTAACCCCCGTGCTGATGGAAATGTCGGCCCCTTGGTTCGGTTTTCTGATTTGATTTCATTGGCTCTTCTGACCACTCTTGTAAAAACAGCATCACTGACTCACTACAGTTAAAAATATCAGTTGTGCCAACGTTCATCAGCAGTAGATTAGACGCCGCCCAATGGAAACAGATTAATTTCAAAAACATTGATTGATTGAGGACTGATCAGTTTTGTAACGCAGGTTGAAAGCTTTTAGTAGTAGTAGTAGTAGTAGTAGTAGTAGTAGTAGATTTGCAAATAAGAAATGGGTTTGAGAAGAGCTATGCAATGGCAACAACAAAAATGCATGGGAGAGGAAACGAACTGGGTTTTTTAATATCTAGATGAGAGACCTTTGACATCCCTCTAATTGAGCAGTAATTAAGAGGGATGAAGTGGGTTTCAGTCCAAACAAGCCATCGGGGGATATAATTCAGTCTTCAGAGGAACTCGGCACCGAACAGGAGTGGAGAGGTGGTTCAGTGCTGTGTGTTAGTGTGAAGGAGCATAGCAAAGCAAAGCCAGTAGGATGCCTTGAAAAGCTTTAGACGATTGTACAGCTGGGAGTCCACTGTCCCCGTCCCCCTGCGGTCGCTCTGTCAGATCTCTCTCTGGTTGTTCCTCCAGGATGTGTGGCTTGGCCTAATGTTTCTCTGCTTGCTTTGCAGTGGCTGTTGGCCCCGGGGGGGGCGCGCGTGTCTCGCAGTGTGAGAGCCAGTCTCCGCCAGGTGGGCCAGACCGCAAAAAAGCTTTAACTAGACTTCCACACATCACACACCTGTTTTCCCGACTGCTCGACTGCCTAGTACCCCAGGCTTCCAAGGAGAATAAATATATTGTCCAGCAAATCTGTCTTTGAGGAACATATTTTAATGGCAGCGAACACTAATACGCAGTATGATGCACACACCTTTGCCTGCCTTGGCAATGAAAACTGAAGAGTCACAGGACTCCCCTATGGCTTTGTTCCAGGCTCTGAGGACATCAGCGGCGATGACACGCCCAGCGAGCCGGACGTCGAGTACACAGAGGTGGTACACCTGGAGCCGAACCCCAGCCGAGGTGACCGCTAGGACATGCCACTGTCTGCACCGCTCAGAGCTGAACAACGGCAGACTGGACAGATCGAGCTGCCCATAGAATAGACTGCAGGTTAACCCGTATGAATCTGCCTCAGAGAAAGACAGTTTGTTACGCGAAACACACAAACATCTGTGTAGGAGTAAACCAGCATTAGCCAGGCTAGTTTATCTGCCCCATGATGAATGAACGCCCCCACAGTAGAGGGGAGTTGTGTATAGGCATCGGACACAGGCTCAGCAGCTTGATGGACGATACAACAGGCCGCAAAAGAAAAATGCAACGCAAACATATTTCATTAGTACTATTTATTTGCATTGGTCATTTTCTTCTGCTCCGTTGCTCCGTCTCCTATAAACTTTTGAAACCTTTGGGGGGATTTTGTGTATTTTTACTTTTAATTGTTTCAGTTGATGATAAGAGCATATTTCCTGGGAGGGGCGTAATGACACATAATTATGACATGTTTGATGTACAGCATCATACTCAGACAAACCCTTTTGTGCCTGGTTGAGTAAACAGGAAGGGCTAAACTAATCGCTTGTCTGATTGTCCCCTATGTCTGGGCCCTGGATCAGAACTCTGACCCATCTTTTGTTTGGTCTGCAGCTCCAGTGAGAAAAGGCACCGACACGGTCTACAGCGAACTGAGGAACTCCAGCCAAGGTAGAGTGAGTTGTTTTTGCCTCTTCTTGTTGTCCAGAGTCCCTCTTGCCCCTCTTACCCGTGCACATTTTCTTGGCACCGTATGCTTGTTGTTTTCTGCACCAGACACACTTCTCTTAGTGACCTTGGTGCCATTTTTGCCCCCCGAGACCGTGGACCACCCTGTCCTCTGAGATCACACTTGTTAACTGCTGAGATCACATTCGTTTACTCATTTACTGTGGAGATCACACTCGTAAACTCTTTAACTGCTTTTAGGTCACAATTAAAAACATTTTTCTTTTTTTTAGAAAAAGGTTTTTAACTCACTGATTGATTGATTTCCTCTTGTACATTTACACGTTATTATTATTCATATTTTATTATTATTTGTTTTTGGCCAGTGTGTCTGAATGTATTTTAACATTAATTGTGCATTATAATTAAAATATGAAGCAGTGGATAGCCCTATCATTTCAGCACAGACCCACCCGACTGGGGTTTCCCTGTAGCGAATGGTGTTGATTTCAGTTGTATCTATATCTTGGTGTTGGGTTAAATACATTTATTTCTGTCCCCCGCTTCATAGTCTGAGAGGAAGTCAAGTGGCTTAGTGTTATAAGTGCATATTTTAGATATATTTACATAATATCGCTCTGAACAGGAAAGGGTGTGAATGTACTTCAAAGCATGCAAACATGCAGCTGAGAGAGGTTTCTTTTTCATTTTTTTCCCCCAATGTGGTCAGATGTGATAGGAGTTATATCTGTGGCTAAATGTAAATCGGTCCAGCTTTAATGCTGTCACCCCTCGCTTGTTCTCGATTAAACTGTGACCGTTTAGTTTTGTTTCAGGGTGAATAAATACTGATCTGTTTTTATGGAAATATTGCACACTGGTGATTAATGATGCTCGCTGTTTATTACTGTCGAGTCAGTGAATTTGTGAAAACATTGTATTGAGATACGATCAGTATTTATTGCAGCAGGAATATGTTTCAGGTATATGAATCAGAAGTCTGTCCCCTCTCTAATTATTCTTACTCTATTCATTTACGTTTGTAAAATCTTGGTAGGTGGCTATTCTTTATTATTTTTCCTGATAATGAATTCCTCCGGCATTATACAGGGTAGTTGCACTAATACACTGAATCCTAATGCTGATTTATGATAGTGGAAACCCCAGCTGATACCTTTGTATTTGTAAGATACATTTGTAATTCCAAACCAGACACTGTTTTAATGTATGCAGGCTTTTCAAAATGTATAGATGTCAAGATGTCAGTCAAGCTTACTAGACCAGTAGTAATATTCTGAAAGTACGCTATATCTACCTCATTATGAGCTAAAAGGACATTTCAGGTTATTAGAAAGCAAGATAAAAGTCTAAATGAGGCAGAGAGCTTCATATTTCCTTCACACTAATACATTCTTTTGAGATCAGATGTATCTCTAGGGCGGAAAGGTGTGTGAGTCTGCCGTATGGAAAAGATTCAATATCTGAGTCGACGCAGCCAGGTGTCCAATTCCTGTTCTACTCAGGGGAAGTTCCTGTTATTACAATTTGATGTGAACCTGGAATCCAGCTGTCAAACAAACTGAGAGAGACGTGGCCTTTTCGGTTACCGCAAACCCACCAATCACCTGCCTCGCCTTTGTGCTTTTTGTGCGAGGCTATATTTAAAGTATGAGCGGGCCAGGCCAGGCTGTGGTGAAACAGGATGTTCTGGGTAGAGAGCGAACAGTGTGTCCGCAGAGAGATTTCACAAACAATACAACGCAACAATGTGTTTCTGGCACGGCCTGCCGCGACAGAGCGCACACACATCCCACCAGCGCCGCTGTGTGTGACGGAGACGCCCAGGTGTACGCAGCCCCGAGCGCTGAGCCGTACTGCGGCAGACCTGTGACCAAACCAGCTGAATTATCATTAATTATTCTAGCAAACAGTAAAGTCTAATCAGCATCCAGACATTACAGTCCGTTAACCCTTTGTACTTCTAATCCTTTCGTGAGTCACCAATCACACCTGCTGCTGTTGAGATGCTAGTTAGAAAAGCTCAGCTGCTGTCTTTCTTCTCTCCTCAGGTGCTGCGTACCACGGCGATTGTGTAAGTAATGAACTCCCTCTCCTCCCGCCAGAGAGACCTTTACTCGAACTGCAGGCTCTGCATTATTAATTTCTTCTCATGTTTGATTTTCATGAGTCCAAAGCAACTTACTTGAGCACCCAGGTGTGCAGAGGATTTGCAGGGGAACGATTTAGACAAAGTAGCGTGTGGATTGTGTTGTTCACGGGTAAGACAATGTCCAAAGGTGTCTCCCCCAGGCCTTGACCCTACAACCCTCAGGTAACACGTCCACTGCCCTTGCCACAGTCCCCCCCAACGGTCCTATCAGCTCCACACTCAGTAACTCAGATCATGGTAACAGGACTTGGGGGTGTGATGCATTTGTTTTCTCACTCTTGAACCCAGTGCTGAACTGTAACAACTGATTGTGTTACACTTACGGGAAAGCATTGAATGTTTTTATTATTCTTTACTTTACTTTATTAGAAGCCCACGTGACCTTCTAATATAGCAGAGCGCGGGGGATAGAGAAGCTTTTATTGTTATTGTAGAAAACTCTGTTGGGATTTTCCTTGGGGAGGGAGCTAAAACTGAGTGGTCTGCGTCTATTTCTCATATCTCATGTGGGATTTGTTATTCTTATAGATGTTGTTCACTTCTCTCCAGATAAGGTGTTCTTCCTTGGCTGTAAAAGCGGCCCACACAAACAAACACATCAGTACCAGCCCTGTGGTTTATCTGCTGTCATGGCAGGATGATGAAAGCTTTAAAGCATTTCAAACGGCCCTCCTGAAGCATGAGTAAGGAGGCAGGCATGCCCAGTGGGCCGGGCAGTGGCAGGGTCAGAGTTTCCAGGGCCATTATAGCGGAACTGGGCTGCGGTTTCCTTCCCTATCAGTGGAGGGGATCTCTCTGAGCAATTTACCTCGCTCCGATCGGCAAACATCTTAGCGGAGCTGTCTTCACAAACTGTGGGGGGAAGGAAGCAATCACGGCGCTGCCGCCATGAAGACAAGCCTGCGAGGTGCTTGCTTTGGCAGGTCCGTAGACCACGGCTTGTCCTCTGCTGGAGCCCGTTGGCTGGGGAGACATTGTTTGAGCGTCGGTAGTTCCCAACAGGAAAGAGCGGTGCAGAACTAATTAGGTGTTGAAATTTGCATTCTTGGACAAGGTACACTTTTCTTGTGTGTGTTTATGTGATTAAGGGAGGTGTCCTTGTAGAAGCAGCTTTGTGTTTCAAGTAGTCCGATCTGCATTCGACCTTAGTGTTCCCGCAGAGGTTAATCCAGACGGACCCTCCCTGATCACGCTTGCAGCTCTCCCGGCACAATGGCCCAGTGAGGAGTTCAGCCCTGCTAGCGGCGGCCAAGTTGCATTGTGAGACGGGCATGTTTTCCTTTGATAAGCGCTCTGCTATCTGCGAGGGAATAATGGGGCTGTGGAAACACACGGCCCAGAGACCGAGCCGACCGGGCCAATCCCCTCGGCAAGACGGTGACTTCATTTCCCTCTTTCTTGTGTTCACAGGACTCGGTGGAGTACGCACAGCTCCAGCACAATACTGTGCAGCCCACACACTGACCCTCGGCGAGAGGCCTGGATCCCCGTGCCGCACAACCCCTCCGCCCGCCGTGTCCCCAGGCAGCCCCCGCCGAGAGGGCCATCCCACCCCGACCTCCGCCTCCGTCTATTTATTGTATTTTATACTGTACAGCTTTCGAAGGTCACGTGCTGCATCAACAGCTTCAAGGAAATTAAAGTTTTCTTTCTTTTTATTTGTTTCCTGCTTAATGTGGTTCCTGTGGTTCCGGTTTCCCTGAACTTTTGTTGATCCAGGTTTCAGACTCTGGTGGCAGCCCCCTGTGTGCTGCCACAGACGCACAAGTTGATTTTGTCGGCACCAATGGGGGAGGTCCTCTCAGACCCCACCTGATTAAAACGCATTGCCCCTGTGTTCCTCCTCGAGGTCGGTGTGTCCCTCCACACCATTGCTGTGGGGTACAGTCTGTGCCTGGCGAGAACTGCAAATAAAATAATAATTAAATGGAACAACTGACCCACTTCCAGAAAGTTGAGCGTCTCGGGCTTTGGAGGCGATTATTCACCATGAGAAAAAAAACAGACAAAACACTGGCTTCCGTTTATGGCAGCTCTGGTAACAAGATAGGCACCTCACACGGTCAGCAGGATAAGCAGTGAGATAAGGGAGAGCGCATCCATCCCTGAGAGAGAAGCCCTGCTGGTTTATAGAGTCAGGAAGCAGGTGTCAGACATCTGGACAGAAAAAATACAATAAAATAAATGCATGGTTGTATATTTAAGCCAAGTCAAAAGGACTGTTTGTAGATTTAGCTTTAATGAATTGTAAAGGGACGTCTCACCCCAGATCCCAGGATTATCAGAATTTACTCACAATCTGCAACTCCTTCACCACAGCAGCCCTGACAGGAGATTTCACGTCAGTTTTAATAAAATGAGGTGGTTTCGGATTTGCTTTATTTTTGGTTTGTGTGTTTGGTTTCGTTTTAAGTTCTACAGAGCCAGTATATATATCTTCCCATTTCCTGAGAAGCACACAACCTTTCGACAAACAGTGAAACCGGTTTGGGGACACTTCTGAGTGAAATTGGGCCAATCAGATTATTATTCATTTTATTACTACTATTACTATTGAAGCGTACACAATCACACCTGTTTTCTAAAATATTGCTTGAGTGTTTTCTCATATGCTCATCTATGTTCTCAATCATAAAAAGACATCGTTCTGCTTTGTAACCTTTTGCCAACGCAGTGATGACCATGGATATTTTTTTCTGGACTGGTTTAATTTATTTGATGCCAGCCTAATTGTATTTCCATTCGCCGCCACTGTTGTGCCACTAGGGGGCGGGCACGGCTCAGTTAATTGAACTTGAAATGCAAATTGAAAACAGCTTCAATCAAAAAAAAAAAAAAAAAAAAAAAAACATAAATACCGCAATCACAGATATCGAGTTGAAGGCGCTATTCGGTGTTTTGTTCAGATATGCATTGGGATTGAATGACACATTGTAGAATAAAATAAACAACTGAATTCCCAAGTTACAGGACAAACCAGTTTTCTTTTGCGTAATCTAAGAAAAACATTATACCATTATAAAGCAGACGCCCTTGTCCAGGCCCTTGTATCAGAGCAATACAAAGTACAAGGATACAGTGCAGTACAATACAATAATACAATAATAATACAGTGCAGTTCAGGCATAATACATTTTACAAATTTAGAATTTACACAAGTGTATAGGAGATACAGTAAGCAATATATAAGGTCTTACATCATAGATTGTAAAAGCTGATAATTGCAGACAAGATGTCAAGTCAAAATTAAGATCTAAGGCAGAGGGAGCATAGGGGAAATCAAAACAATACAAGTGCTAGTAATGCAAAGGCAAGAGTATCATGCAACCTTACAGGACAGTAAAGGACTAATATTACAAGTACTGTCTGAAAAGATGTGTCTTGAGAAAGCACTGGAAGGAGGTCAGGGACTCTGCTGTCTTGACTTCAGTGGGAAGGTCTTGGGGGCCAGGGATGAGAAAGAGTTTGCATGTGAGAACCAGCGGAGTTTTGTTCTCTTGCAAGGTCGTTATTAAACTTCCAAGTCAAACGGTTAAAAAAAAAATATGTTATTGCTGGGATTATTTTCCTTCTGCCCAAACATAATTTTATCACAATTTTACCCTGCTTGTACCATGTTGTTACCTTGCTACACCACACTTCAAATTACCATGTATTACCATGTTTTTCCATTGGTAAACTATACCATGCAGTGGCGGCCAGTGGGTTTATGAATGGGTGGGTCACGAAAAGACCTATGAACACGTGTAACACGTGTATATTTGCACCCGTCGATACAATTCCCGAAAAAACAAATGCAAAGGGTAGTGGTCTCTGAGTGAAGATGATGTCACAATATGCAGTACTGATATTCAGTTTTCGAGTCAATAATCGTGAGAAAGCATATTACTATATATATATATATATATATATATAAAATTGTAAATTAAAATTATATTAAAAAAAAAACTATTGTAAATGATGTGCCGAGGAGCCTTGTATATATATATATATACACAAGAGGACAGTATGGTAGATTTAAATTCTATTTAATCAAGCTGCAATGCTATAAACAACAATGATATCAAAACCCATATAACATAAAAATACCAATAGGAATATATAGTGTAGAATACAAATACATGTGTCAAAAACAAATATGTCCACGATTGTAATGCAAACACTTGCTTCCCTGTCTTTTCTATAGCAGACACAGTATTGTCAGACACTTTAAACTCCATTTGTTGTTGAGTTTAGAGATGGTGAGTGAGTGTGTTTATTTTATCACTCTGAATTGACCTCTACAATTCACAAACACTGCAATGTGAAATGGCTGGAGTTATTGTGGGCTTATATGGGACAGTATGTATGTATATGTTTCTTGGTTGGTTTAAATCAAATCGATTGAATTGATAACATTTAAAACCTAAATTGGTGTACCGGGACTGGACACTCAATATCTAACCCGAACATTGTGTTACACCTGACTTATTGTATTGCTGTGTTTACTGACCTGGTTACATAGCAGGGAATGTACTATACACAGTGCATCCAGAAAGTATTCACAGCGCTTCACTTTTTCCACATTTTGTTATGTTACAGCCTTATTCCAAAATGGATTAAATTCATTATTTTCCTCAATTTTACAAACAATACCCCATAATGACAACGTGAAATAAGTTTGTGGTTTGAAATCTTCACAAATTTATTAAAAATAAAAAACAAAAAAGCACATGTACATAAGTATTCGCAGCCTTTGCTCAATACTTTGTTGAAGCACCTTTGGCACCAATTACAGCCTCAAGTCTTATTGAGTATGATGCTACAAGCTTGGCACACCTATTTTTGGGCAGTTTCTCCCATTCTTCTTTGCAGGCCCTCTCAAGCTCCATCAGGTTGGATGGGGAGCGTCGGTGCACAGCCATTTTCAGATCTCTCTAGAGATGTTCAATCGGGTTCAAATCTGGGCTCTGGCTGGGCCACTCAAGGACATTCACAGAGTTGTCCTGTAGCCACTCCTTTGTTATCTTGGCTGTGTGCTTAGGGTTGTTGTCCTGTTGGAAGGTGAACCTTCGCCCCAGTCTGAGGTCCAGAGCGCTCTGGAGCAGGTTTTCATCAAGGATGTCTCTGTACATTGCTGCAGTCATCTTTTCCTCGATCCTGACAAGTCTCACAGTTCCTGCCGCTGAAAAACATCCCCACAGCATGATGCTGCCACCACCATGCTTCACTGTAGGGATGGTATTGGCCAGGTGATGAGCGGTGCCTGGTTTCCTCCAGACATGAGTTCAATCTTTGTTTCACCAGACCAGAGAGTTTTGTTTCTCATGGTCTGAGTCCTTCAGGTGCCTTTTGGCAAACTCCAGGTGTACGGTCATGTGCCTTTTACTGAGGAGTGGCTTCCGTCTGGCCACTCTACCATACAGGCCTGATTGGTGGAGTGCTGTAGAGATGGTTGTTCTTCTGGAAGGTTCTCCTCTCTCCACAGAGACACGCTGGAGCTTTGTCAGAGTGACCTTTCTTGGTTCTTGGTCACCTCCCTAACTAAGGCCCTTCTCCCCCGATCACTCAGTTTGGCCGGCAGCCAGCTCTAGGAAGAGTCCTGGTGGTTCCAAACTTCTTCCATTTACGGATGATGGAGGCCACTGTGCTCATTGGGACCTTCAATGGTGCAGAATTTTTTCTGTACCCTTCCCCAGATCTGTGCCTCGATACAATCCTGTCTCGGAGGTCTACAGACAATTCCTTGGACTTCATGGCTTGGTTTGTGCTCTGACATGCACTGTTAACTGTGGGACCTTATATAGACAGGTGTGTGCCTTTCCAAATCATGTCCAATCAACTGAATTTACCACAGGTGGACTCCAATCAAGTTGTAGAAACATCTCAAGGATGATCAGTGGAAACAGGATGCACCTGAGCTCAATTTTGAGTGTCATGGCAAAGGCTGTGAATACTTGTGCTTTTTTTTGTTTTTTATTTTTAATAAATTTGCAAAGATTTCAAACAAACTTCTTAAATGTTGTCATTATGGGGTATTGTTTGTAGAATTTTGAGGAAAATAATGAATTTAATCCATTTTGGAATTAGGCTGTAACATAGCAAAATGTGGAAAAAGTGAAGCGCTGTGAATACTTTCCGGATGCACTGTATTATAAAGCCCTTCTCTATAAACTCATTTATCTCTCTGTTTTGCAGAAACAGAAGTATGGAAAGTGCAGATCAATGGCAATAAGCGAGTGAATGAAAGAACGAATGAATGAATGAATGAATGAATGAATGCTGTATTTGTTTATATGGTATCTGTATTATCTGGTCTCTGTATTTTAACCACGTGTTAGATGTTTTCAGTCACTGTCAGTACAGATGTCCCAGTCTTTCTCTCTGCAGAGCCGACTCCAGAAACAAGGACATGAGCTACTATTTCCTGCTTTCCCGTTAGTTGCAGTACCTAAACCTCCACATTGACACAGATTTATTCATTCATTTCCAGTTTCCTTTTTTTTCCCTGTATCTCTTTGATCTAAACCTCTGTATTAACACCTTTATTTATTAAATTAGTAATGTACTTTAATATTCCCTGCCCTCTTATATCTATAGTACGTAACCCTCATCCTGTATTTACACTGGTTTATTTATGTATTTAAATAAATGTCAATGTAGGGTTAGTGTTAGTTACTGCAGGTATTACACACGCCAGGAAAGTGGAAATATCATGATTGTATTTATATCTCTAGTACCAAACCATAACCTCTATATTTACATTGAATTATTTATTAATAATAAGAAACATGTGTTTAATTAAAATAACCTTGTTTACACTGATGTATGATGCATACAATATCATGGGCACTGGATGCTAAGTACTACATGCATGCATACATACATAGATACATAAATGAATTAATTAAATATGATTATGCGCTATAAATAATTATTTAAAGAGTTTCAGCCACATACTGTGGTTATAATACAGGAACAGGGAAAGTGGATATTAATACATTCGTAAATTATAATAATAAAAATAATAATAATAATAATGCCGTGCAAACGCCCTCATTGGTGCAACAGAGGATATTATATTCCAGTAGAATTAAATAAATACAATATGTATGTAAAAGCATATAGAGGTTAAGCTTAGGTACGAAACTAAATTATTGACGACTACATAAATTAACCAACATATTAAACTGATCAATATTAGTGAATGTCGTTATTTGTAAGTGGATGAATGAGTGGGACACACAGCAGTGTCACTGTCAGTCTTTCAAGGTGGTGGGTCTGTCCACAGCACACGAGCATGATGGGTCGAATGGCCTCGTCTTGTTTGTAAACTTTCTTATGAATCTTATCTTGGGGAGAGGGTTATTGCGAAGACTTAAACACAGGGGTTACACAAATAGATGAATAAGTGTTGTCTGTTCCTCTCAGGCTGTGTGTGGTGAGGAAGTCCTGAACCTTGGCCTACCCCCCAGACACAGTGGCTGCACAGGTGAGCAGCGCTGGTTTTTGTGTAACACTGGTGAACAACTAGTGTTTGTTGAGCTGAGAGAGGAGTCACAGGTTTGTAACATGAATTGGTGCATCATAATATAGTTAGGGGTTAGTCCAGGGACATCAGACTCCAGGCCTGGGGGGGCGCAGTATCGGCTGGTTTTTGTTCCATATCATTTTGTTTTTATAACCAATATCTTACAATTTGTTGATGATTCAAAACACTGAACATTTCATTCTGGAGAGGGAAGGGTTAAATTCATCCAGTTAATTATTTAATTAGACCATTAAAGGAGCCGAGAGCGGAGTTGGAATGAAACCCAGCAGACACTGCGGCCCCCCAGGACTGGAGTCTGACCCCCCTGCTGTAGTGGCTTGTAGTGAAGTTAGGAAAAGTGCCTCCAAATGTACTGGTCTGTCAACATTTTTATGACCCAGCTGTTTATTTATTTTCACCGTGTTTGCTCAATGTAGGCTGACCTGAAGTTTGTGCCACAGAATGAATCCCCCCACAGTATAAATGCATCCGTATACATTGTTAATCTCCTGTTGGTTAGTGTCATTTCTCTTGTGCCCCCTCCTCCCTTTAGCTCAAACCCAGGACATCACTGCATCCAATCTGCACTTGTTACCTGTTTGAACTTGGATGTGTGCCATGTATTTTGTAATTCTTAAATTGTATTAATGCTTAATTCGAATTTTGTAGTGAATTGTATTACTACACTTTTGTAAAGTTGCCCTGGCTAAGGGCATCTTCCAAGAAAGAAACCTACTTGGTGACATTGATTAAAAACAAAATAATACAATCTCTGGTGTTAATAGGAAGAAAAATGATGAATTGTATTAATACTTTGAATACAGTGAAACATTATCACAGCCCTCCATGCATCAATCCAGGAGAACACTTGTTTTGATCTTTGTCTCCCAATTCAGACATGTCAATCTGCTGAGTAAACAAATGATTCATAGCTATACCAAATGTCAAAATTAACATTTTTTGGGAGGAAAAAAGAGCCTAACTAATCCACTATTCTAAACATGATGTGGGCCAGACTGGCTACAACTCCTACTGACATGTTCTGTACAGATTGTACATCCTTCCACTGTGAAGAGGTCGACGCTGGAGTCACTGGCAGACAGGAACGTCACACGGCTTGCAGCGGCAGTTGGGGGAGGGGGGGGACTGGCTGAATAGTAAATGTCAATCACACTTCAACTGCAGCGCACATTCAAATGCCCCAATGGCAAAACAGACCTGCAGGCACAAGAACAGAAAAATGCATAACACTTCAAAGTCTTCTGTGAGCTGCATAGAAAATATATATATAAATGTAGAAGAACAGGTGAGTCAACAGACTACTGTGCCCCAGTGCAGGCCTACTATAATTCATTAATAAATGGATGATGAATACATTAATTTTGTGGAGCACACAATTGGCTAATTGAAATCAAAGGTTAGTTTTTCTTTAGCCATCAGTTTTAAATATATTTCCAAGAACAATATACAAGTAAAAACATTCAAATACACAAACATTGAACCTCATACAAAACTTTAACATTCTGCTGCATATATTCTGTGCTACAAAACTGACATAACATGATGATGCAAGTACTCTATACCTAACAGTTTAGTACACTCTTAAACTGGGCTGATTTAAATGTATACTTCACTGTTTATTACTTTATAATACTTTAAATTAACCTGATTAAAATGAGCTCACTTTATTAGAAAGCAATTAAGTTTACACAGTGATTTAAAAGGTATTCTAAATTACCTATTCGATAAAATACATACAAACACAAACACTATATTCTAAACTGACTGGAGATTGTTAGCCGATTCGTCTGGCTATAAATAAATTATAGGTAAGGGTGTCAGAAACTGTCAGCTGACACCAGTCAAAATGGAACAAGTTAATTAAGAAAACAAATGCAGGTTGGCCAGGAGTTGTCTGCTGAACTTTCTTGCACAGGGACCCCCTTTTAGTGCCCCCATCCAAAAAATGGCCACACCTTGCCTAAACCCAATCCTACCAATAGAATTAACACACACATAATATTTACAAACACAATTAGCATGTGCATGAGTCTATCTCATACTATTGCAGTTGCTTGTGGTTCGTGGCTTGCGTGTGCTGTGTGACCTGAAACTAAACAAAAGGTCATCACCCTTTACTGGTGGTCAGTCTAACCCCAGGAAACAGCTGTTATCACCAAATGCCTGTGTTTACAATCCCCCCCAAAAACACACATTCTTTATACTGAGTGTGCTGACTATAAAAAAGTAGCCAATAAACAAATGAATGAACGAATGAACAAAAATAATAATAAAGTACCCCTACTAATATAGAGTAGTAAACATGAACTATTCCATTACATTATAAACAGAAAATTAACAACATAAAGACAGTAACAATAATAAAGTAAAATATACCATTACAGCACCTTATGTACCATAACTATAATTCTTTGACTTATTGTGTTTAAAAAATAAAATTGTTATGAGCATCAATAAACCTGATGGAGCATCTTATGAAGTGTGTAGTAAGATAGTGAGTTACCTCACTATAGGTGGTCAGCACAGTGTCAAACAAACTGCAGAGGGCTGGCTCTAGTTTTGCGCAAACTGCCCTGTCCGTGTCACACCTTGGTGCGATCCAGGAGGTCTCATCTGTTGCACTGACTGACTGCACAGTCTGTGACCAAAACACAATGTGGTAAAATTCTGTACATGTGCAACAATAATAGCATGTTTACACTCATTATATAGAAGCTGATTGAGTACCTAAACACATTTAGACTTGTTACTTGTTGCTCTAAAGATCTTTGGTTAATGTTAGCCAAAAATAAACTAACATGTGACTATGTAAACAGCACATAATCTACCTCGAGTCGCCCTTCAACTCTACAGTTACATTATATTGAATAGCCACAGTACAATCACAGCACACTTTCATTATAGGAAACCCAACTGACACCATTTATGATGCAACACAGGCAGTAACGACGTAACCGGAAGAAAACAAATAATGCAAATCAGACGGACACTGCATGTCAAGCCTCCAGTTGAAAGGGTTTGTAACATGATTTAATCCGCCCAAACTATATATTCAATCAATCAATGTAAAATATCCCCAGTTGATTGGGATCCTGTCTTATGGAAATTATTTACTAGCGCACAATAAAACTTGGTGTTTCCAAGTTATCTCGGCTAATTAAAATAAATAAACAGCACGTGAGGAAATGACTTCCGGTTCTTGCACACCTGGCTGTGACGTGTAGGGTGGCCACAGTCATGTTTGTTCCTACTTAATACATTAAATTCAGGACCACAGTTACCATTTATGTTTGTGTTCAACTGTAAAACACAACACACATATATCATTATTCAGAGTTCCTCATAGGAAATTGAAGGACAGCTTCACGCTGAGAATTGGAAGTCAGGTGTCTGCATTGATCCACCCCAGGCTGCTAAACGTGTTGAACAGAGAGACAGAACAGCCCGCTAACCTTACTGCTATCAATGGCTGCTTAGTTTTGAGAGGTTGTCACCAAATGGAAGTCAGGAATAAATAAAAGTTACATTCATAATGCCATTTAGTGTGAACATGTGAATATGTTGTTCTCCTCAAGTCTGTAATCGACACGTGAAAATGACACAGACATGCAGTGTTGGGTGTACAAAGGAAGTGGCCAGCGCTCTACCCCCTCCTCCACACGCACGTCTGAGCGGAGCGATGGGCAGAGCATCGCAAACTAGGGCATCTGTAACTGCAGACCAGTCTGCAAAGGCAGGAGCTGATGAATCATGATGTGTCAGCAGGAGAGAAACTGACAGCTGCATTAATTGGAGTTCAAGAGAGTTCTCAACTGAAGGAAACAAATAATGGACAAGTTTGCGGAGCTCGAGGCCAAGGTGATATTGTATGTGGAAACCTGAATATATACACCGATCGGCCATAACATTATGACCACCTGCCTAATATTGTGTGGGTCCCCCTTTTGCCGCCAAAACTGCCCTGACCTGTCGAGGCATGGACTCCACTAGACCTCTGAAGGTGTGCTGTGGTATCTGGCACCAAGACGTTAGCAGCAGATCCTTTAAGTCCTGTAAGTTGCGAGGTGGGGCCTCCATGGATCGGACTTGTTTGTCCAGCACATCCCACAGATGCTCGATTGGATTGAGATCTGCGGAATTTGGAGGCCAAATCAACACCTTGAACTCGTGATTCAACAGACCAGGCCACCTTCTTCCATTGCTCCGTGGTCCAGTTCTGATGCTCACGTGCCCATTGTAGGCACTTTCGGCAGCGGACAGGGGTCAGCATGGGCACCCTGACTGGTCTGCGGCTACGCAGCCCCATACGCAACAAACTGCGATGTACTGTGTGTTCTGACACCTTTCTATCATAACCAGCATTAGCTTTTTCAGCAGTTTGAGCTACAGTAGCTCGTCTGTTGGATCGGACCACACGGGCCAGCCTTCGCTCCCCACGTGCATCAGTGAGCCTTGGCCGCCCATGACCCTGTCGCCGGTTCACCGCTTTTCCTTCCTTGGACCACTTTTGATAGGTACTGACCACTGCAGACCCGGAACACCCCACAAGAGCTGCAGTTTTGGAGATGCTCTGACCCAGTCGTCTAGCCATCACAATGTGGCCCTTGCCAAGTCGCTCAGATCCTTACGCTTGCCCATTTTTCCTGCTTCTAACACATCAACTTTGAGGACAAAATGTTCACTTGCTGCCTAATATATCCCACCCACTGACAGGTGCCATGATAACGAGATTATCAGTGTTATTCACTTCACCTGTCAGTGGTCATAATGTTATGGCTGATCGGTGTAAAATCCTACAGCACATTTGACTGGGTTTCTGCTTTTAACACTGTAGGAAGCTTTTGCAGTATATCTCAGGCTCAATAAAACCAGCGTCTGTCCCAAAGTGTGGGGGCTAAAGATGTCTGGATCTCAAAACAATCGAGAGAGTGAGCTAAGGGTACCTGGAACTTTGTTGCTCTGGATTTTATCAACACAATAATGCTATACTCCTGTTCCCATGTAGCAACAAACCCCTCTGTGTCTAAGTGTCACTGCAGAATAAAAGAAACACACAAATCAATGCAAACCCCCAAAATAGACACACACACAAGGTTTTAAATACATTGTGTGTTCTTAGCTGTATCTATCATAACATAATTCACTTTCTTTCTTAAAATGAATAATAATCTGATATAGGCACAGCATTTCCCAATTTATAATTTAACATTCACTTCACACAATAGAAAATGTACAGAAATCATTTTCACCCAAACAGAATTTGGTGTTTGTCTGGGTGCAACAGCTTACATTAAAAAATGCAACAACAGCACTGCTTTTAAACACAACATAAATTAACATTGATTGCCACTTTAATTGCACAGCAAATGCAAATCAAGCAGCCCATAATTGAATTTATGAAGCAGATGTATATAGTTTAATCAGCCTTCTTTACTCTAAGGGCAGACTGGTAATACAATTACACGAGGATGATGGGCAGCCTCGGCCGTGTTCAGGGGCTGTGGAAACCACGATTTAAAAGAAATTAACATCTGTTATACTACTAGGAACCTGATGATTAAAAATCTGCTGGGTACAAGACTACAAGTCTCCTCCATAGGGAGTCAATTCGAAATCCGTTGAAATCCAAGTGGGGAGTAAACGTGATAGGCTGAGTTCCCAAATCCACCTTTTTCTTCACTTTCATTCCTTTCTGGAAAGCGCCATACTGTATTAATTTGATTTTGCTATAAGCCCCTATGTGCACAGGGAAAATAAAGATGCCTTTGTGCTTCCCTCCCTCTCCAAGACCTGTCAGCAGCACGTGTTGATCTTAACAGATATCTTTATAAATAAAAGATTACCTTTCAACTGAAAAAACAGAATCAATCTCTCATTATCTCCTCCCTTTTGTAGCAAACCACAATCACTGCTCTGAAGAGAGGTGTTGCTGAACAGAATCTCATTATCTCTCCTACAAAAGAAGTGCAGCCGGAGTGATCGGGGGCTCAGTTATCCGGATATCAAATGGGAAATGGTGCCGCATTGGTAAAAACAGGCCGTCCTTTTGTGAGGGATGCAGATCACGCAGGCAGCACACGTGTAGTAGCGGTCTGTGTGACTTCTCAAAAAGTCAGAAGTGTTTTTGTGAGTCTTCCTACACTCATGTGTACAACGCACGTGGAAGAATCACAAGCCACACGCACATCCGGATCTTATAAGGTGCGGGGTAAAAAATAATCAAAATAATAATCCCCGCACACCTACATATCAGCTCCAAACTGCTATGTACTTGAGCACATTCAGCGTTTCGGTCTCTGTAAGATCTTCATCAGGATCAGAGTGACTGTCTCCATCCTTGATAAAACCGGAATAAGTGACCAGCTTCCCGTTGAGGAGAGGCCGGAGGAGAGCCTGCAGGCTCTCCTCCGGCCTCTCCTCAACGGGAAGCCTGTCACGGGAGTGAGTGTGTGAGTGAATGAATTAAGGAATGAATGAACGAATAGTAGAAAGTCACAGTAACGAACTTGGACATGGATAGTGGACTTTGGATGGCGTTTTGGACAGGCTGCTAGTGTTTGTTGTGTTTGTGTATACTAGTATATGTGTTTGGTTTTGGGGTCTTTCATACACGGACACGCATGGCAGGGCAGCTTACAGAGACTGCTCCCTCTTTGATTCACAGAACACAGCTGCACCGCTTTTGGGTTGCCATGGCAAGCGGGAGATACCCAGCACCCCATCGCTGATCCAGAATCCTTGAGGAGGGTTTCAGATGGTCCATATTCTCCAAAAGACACAGAGAGGACAGCACACTCTCTGCTTCTAATTAGATTGTTTTGTTTTTAGCCTTTAAGATGAAAGCACTAATTGGTCTGTAATTCAATGCAAGGCTGTACTTCAAAGGGTTTCGCAAGGCTCTCTTGTTTTGTGGTCTGCCAGGGGGGAACAAACATATATAAATATATGGAAAAATGCATACCATCGTCTCTTTATGAATGACACGATCAAAATCAATGAATAAAATAAAAATGAACTGCTGTAATGCACGTGTTTAGATTTGATATGCTCCAGTGTGTTCAAAGGAAATGCGCATCTTACTGGCGATTAGAAAAGGTGAAAATAGTATAATTTATAAATGAGTATTTAATTAGACAATAAGACCTGTAAATGCAACACATGCTCTGAGTGAGTATAGCAGGTGAAATTCTCTTTAGAGATATAAATCACGACTATCCATGAGAATCACGGCCGAACTGAAGCACGATCTTCAATTTAAATCCCACTTGAGTTGTGCAGGAAAGCTCTTGGACACTTGACGAGAGTGTCAGGATTGTGACCTCATTCCAGCACAGTGTGTGTCAACACAACCCCCTAACTGACAGACCGAGTGCGTTGCACAAGCTGCCCCCTCCTTTACTCACCCAAATTAATCTTCTCTCTCTTCCCTAAGCAACACATAACTCAGTGAAAGTGTTCAGCCCTTTGCATCTTGCCTTCCCTTCTTCAGAATGATGGTCTTTATTCAGATTAGTAACCATTCTCGTTGCGCTCAAAGCTTAAAGCCAGTTGCTTTTTGGGTAGAACTGTAGTAGCATCAAATTATCTATTTTGTATATCTGTGCATATGACAAACTAAAGGAAAAACCTGAATAAATGAGTGGAGGAACATAATGAATGCAGTTGCCTCCAAACAGGTGTACTGAATGATACAATTAAGCAATTAACATCCTATCATGCTCTGTTATGTTGTGGGGGACATTTTCCTGGCATTATTATTATTATTATTATTATTATTATTATTATTATTATTATTATTATTATTATTATTTTTATCTCTTGTTAGACGCCCTTATCCAGGGCGACTTAGAACATAAGTGCAAACAAAGTGCAAAAATACAGTTAAATACAAGCCATCAATCATTACGAAATTCAAAATAATACATTTTACAAATTCCAATTTACAATTTGGCCTTCGCAGTCACCAGATCTCAACCCAATTGAACACCTATGGGAGATTTTGGACCAACGTGTTAGACAGCGCTCTCCAGCACCATCATCAAAACCCCAAATGAGGGAATATCTTTTGGAAGAATGGTGTTCATCCCTCCAGTAGAGTCCAGAGACTCGCAGAATCTGTGCCAAGAGCATTGAAGCTGTTCTGGCGGCTTGTTGTGCCCAACACTTTACTGAGACACTTTACGTCATTTTTTCCTTTAATTTGTTTGTCATCTGTATATATACACTCACCTAAAGGATTATTAGGAACACCATACTAATACTGTGTTTGACCCCCTTTCGCCTTCAGAACTGCCTTAATTCTACGTGGCATTAATTCAACAAGGTGCTGAAAGCATTCTTTAGAAATGTTGGCCCATATTGATAGGATAGCATCTTGCAGTTGATGGTGATTTGTGGGATGCACATCCAGGGCACGAAGCTCCCGTTCCACCACATCCCAAAGATGCTCTATTGGGTTGAGATCTGGTGACTGTGGGGGCCAGTTTAGTACAGTGAACTCATTGTCATGTTCAAGAAACCAATTTGAAATGATTCGACCTTTGTGACATGGTGCATTATCCTGCTGGAAGTAGCCATCAGAGGATGGGTACATGGTGGTCATAAAGGGATGGACATGGTCAGAAACAATGCTCAGGTAGGCCGTGGCATTTAAACGATGCCCAATTGGCAATAAGGGGCCTAAGTGTGCCAAGAAAACATCCCCCACACCATTACACCACCACCACCAGCCTGCACAGTGGTAACAAGGCATGATGGATCCATGTTCTCATTCTGTTTACGCCAAATTCTGACAAATTCAACACAAATCGAGACTCATCAGACCAGGCAACATTTTTCCAGTCTTCAACTGTCCAATTTTGGTGAGCTTGTGCAAATTGTAGCCTCTTTATCCTATTTGTAGTGGAGATGAGTGGTACCCGGTGGGGTCTTCTGCTGTTGTAGCCCATCCGCCTCAAGGTTGTACGTGTTGTGGCTTCACAAATGCTTTGCTGCATACCTCGGTTGTAACGAGTGGTTATTTCAGTCAAAGTTGCTCTTCTATCAGCTTGAATCAGTCGGCCCATTCTCCTCTGACCTCTAGCATCAACAAGGCATTTTCGCCCACAGGTCTGCCGCATACTGGATGTTTTTCCCTTTTCACACCATTCTTTGTAAACCCTAGAAATGGTTGTGCGTGAAAATCCCAGTAACTGAGCAGATTGTGAAATACTCAGACCGGCCCGTCTGGCACCAACAACCATGCCACGCTCAAAATTGCTTAAATCACCTTTCTTTCCCATTCAGACATTCAGTTTGGAGTTCAGGAGATTGTCTTGACCAGGACCACACCCCTAAATGCATTGAAGCAACTGCCATGTGATTGGTTGGTTAGATAATTGCATTAATGAGAAATTGAACAGGTGTTCCTAATAATCCTTTAGGTGAGTGTGTATATATATATATATATATATATATATATATATATATATATAATTGTTTATTTACCCTATTTAAACAGCCAGTCCCAGCTTGTGATGCTTTAATGACTGTCGGTCTTGCTGCATCTTTATCATGCCTGAACATTTTTCATTATATTACAAGTTGTGTAGTGTTGTGTTGTGTCAGTGTTATTGCAATGTTTGATTAATCCCCTACACATGTGCTGCAGAGGATTTTGTTTTGACATGTGCCCAGGACTCTCGAGAGCAACTTTAGCAAGTGAGAGACGGCCTTGTTTATTCCCGTGGGTCTGGGGACGTGCTGAGCAGAGAGGAGGAAGACTTAGCATCGCTGTGTTCGGCCCGACTGATGTTCCCCTCAGACACGGGAGGAGCCTGATCCATGCATCCCTCGTTTGACTTGTTTAAGTTGTGCCCTGTGGGGCAACTTGAAATCACAACCTGGAAATTACAAGCTGTAAACAGGAGCATTAACTTGATCGCACTGTTAAAAACGCCCCCAGGCCCCGTTGACCTGCTTTGCATATTAGCATTATGACATCGCTTGCCATTCAAGATTACATCTGCTGGTCGGAACCACATTTGAAGGAAATCTGAGTTTTATTTACATTCACACGGCCGCTAATGCTGTCGGGAACAAACACTGGTCTCTGTTGTGAGGGGAAGATGCACATGGAAACAGTGAACAAGGCTTTTCCAGCTGCCTTTATTAGGTTCTCTGAAAGTACACAAATATTGAGCTTTCCAATATGAGGGCAAATATAGCACCAGCTACAAATATAACAAAGGCTGGTATCGGTGGAGCTCAGAGCTGTAGATAACGGGCTTGGTTGGTTTTTTTCATCTCTTGGGATCCTTTTGATAGCTTCTTTTGCCCATCTTGGGTCTGTTCTTTGTGCAGCGTGTCCAGCCCCACTGCTATTCAAAACGAGACGTGGACACTCGGACTTAACTTTGCAGCGAGAACCAAAACAGTTCAACCAAACCAACAAAATTAAAATGCAAGCAAATAGACAGCACCATCACAGCTGAATTTAATTAGTAGTAAGCTCCTGATGTAGGTCAGTGGAACACTTTCAGATCTGCTTTAGCAAATAGGTTGAGCTCAATCCTGATTTTTTTTTGGTGCATATAAACATTTAATTACACTCAGAAATGTATTAACAAATGACCCATTAATAAATCAAACACCATTCTCTGATCAGCAAGTGCTTCTCCTTCTTTATTATCAACACACCCCACCTGGCTACAGCCCTGCGTGTGTTTCGGGTCCTGTTGACACCTCCTGATTGCAGCACAGGCCCAGACTCGCAGTGCAAGGCCATCTCCAACGCACCCCCACTGTGTGCTACAGCCACAGAAACACACTTGCTGAAGAGCTTTAAATAGAGATTGACAATTAAGTTCAGCCCACGTGAGTATACAACTACCCACCCCGTCCCAAAGGGCATGAAAGCGGATCTTGGCAGCGTTCAAAGCAAAGTGCTAAAATTATATATATTGAATATCAAGCCCTCTCATCTTTATTTTACCCCTTGGCCCTTTTCATAAATGTATAAATAAGCAGATATAGAAAGATACAAAGAGAGAGAGAGAGAGAGAGAGAGAGATTCTGCCAGAATGCTCTGTCCTTCAAGAAACACCCCACCAGTTCGCTGTGAAACCATGCCACTGATGTCTGATAAATGTGAATTTATCTCGAAGTAATGCATTAAGATTCACACATATGCCAGCGCCGCTGTTTGTTCAGTGTTTTTCTATTAATCAAACAGAAAGCAATTACATAACCCATCTGGCACTTTACATAACAACCCCTGCCCCCCCTCCCCCTACCCTCCTTCATCACTCACAAAGTCTAAACGACATCCAGACCCCAGGTGAATGTAGTGCTTATCGGTACAAACGCAAGAAAAATGTAACTTCTGCTCACTGCCAACTTCCTAGCATTGGTACTCTGTTCTCATAAAAAGAAAATACAGATGAATATTGTCATTCTGGGAAGAGGGAAGAGAGTGACCTGGTGAACTCGGTGCATTAGCAAAAGTGCGTTTCTCAAGCTTCCCCCAATGGTACAAGTGGTCATGTGCGACGCAGGGTCTTACGAAGAACGACTTCAATCCAGTAGAACATCTCTGGAATAAACTGGAACAGCACATCAGAAAGAGTAAACCACAACAACCACATTCCCTCAGTCACTGATCACCAGACAAACTCGACTGTTTATAAATTGATCAATCAATCAATCAAATCTCTATTTGCAGAATAGCAATTAACAAGTACTCATGTTTTGCGGCATTTGCAGTCTGGCTTTGATTACTTTATTAGCCTCGGTGAAATGGCGCCTGTGAAAATGACAGGAGACACCTTGGCCTCGACGGTGTGTTTTCACAACACAGATCCGCGGGACAATGTTATCTGCAGCATGCAGACACAGCTGGCACCAGCTCACCAATTAATAGGAACATTTTTGAAAATGAGCCCTTATCAAACAGAGACTTCAGCTCGGAGAACAAAAGGCTTGGCTGCTTGAGCTCTTGCGATTTCAAACAGCAACACTCAACAACAGCCCCTATGATTGAATGATTTCATGAGATTTCCTCAGGTACCACTACACTGTCAGCAACACCATGCAGTAGGAAATCAAAGGTAGGTTTCAGCCATAGGCCTCTGGGTGGCCTCCCTGACTAGTGCCCTTCTCGCCCAGATACTCAGTTTTTGAGGACGATCTAGGCTGATTCACAGTTGTGCCATATTCTCTCCTTTTCTTAATAATGGACTTTACTGTGCGGGGGGGTTATTCAATGCCTTGGAAATGTTCTTATATCATATTATATTCAAATGTTCCTTCATCTTCATGATGTAGTTTCTGTTAGGAATTGTACTAACCAACTGTGGGACCTCAGTGGACTCTTTTAATTACGTTTCAACACAGCTCAATCAGGTGTGTCATAGCAAAGGGGGTGATTACGTTTTGTATTTGTAATTATTTAGAACAATGTGCAGATTATATTTTTCACTTTGACATTATGGACATTGTCTGTGTTGATTAAATCCATTTTGATTTCATGTTGTAACACAATGAAATGTGGAAAAGTCCAAGGGGGGTGAATACTTTTGAGAGCCACTGTATGCCTCTGAAACCAAGGAGGTCACTTCATCACAGCTTTCAAATGCTTTTCCCATCTGACTGCATTTCCAATAACTTTACCAAATCATTAAATAAATAAACACTGAACACTGACAGGAAGTGAACCCATATTTCAGCACGCTCATGGTCACAATGAAGCAGTAGAGAGGAACAATGTGTCTGCCTGTGTCCACCTTGCCCAGCAGTCCTGCACAGTTTGAGACATCACACAGTGGATTGTACCACACTGGGAGCAGGCAATATAACCCAGTCTAATGGCAGGAAGGATTGTGGTGCAGTGTTATTACTGTCTGCACCAATTGGACTTACTAATGTGAAATTAGAGTTAGGATGAATCAGAACAGACATTTCAATTTGAACGCAGGACGGCAGAGCAGACCGGGAAGCTGCAGACAGGGGATCCCAGCATTGAGGGAAACCAGACACTCATTACAAAGTACAGGCAGAAAAGCTGCTCATTAGAGTGCTGATTAAACAGTGTGCTAACACACACACATGCACACACACAGAAACCCCCCGAGCACCTAAACAAGAGCTGTCTGACTACAGTCCTAATAAATAATATATAAACCCACTAATCAAACCCTCTTACAATGAGCTTTGCACCTTGTTAGTCGACAATACTCAGACACTGAAAGATTATCATTATTTCAGAAACATTCGCATCTGAGAGATTGCCAATCATTTTAAAGTGTCAACTTTAAAACAGTGTCTTAGCTCGTAACCTGTTGATACAGGGCAGCTCTGACATCTTTGCCCCTCTTCCCTTACCCTGGCACCATGACCACTTATGTAATAGCCCTTGTGCAGCTGGGGACAGACAGCGTGGAGCTGTTCCCAGATAGTATGCAGATTTTCCGTGTCATTAGCAGGCCTTTGATAGCTGGCCAGTCTTATCTGCTGATTGAGGCCCCTCTCTCCGTGCAGAGATTCTTCCTTCATTATGAACAGATGCAGTGAAAGCAGCTCTGTTGCAGGAGTCCCCCTACACGGTCAGGCGGGAGATAATATCCGATTACTATGCAGCTGCACAATGGCCACTTACAGCAGCACAGCCCCGAGATGCTCAGGCAGCTCTCGATTGACAGAACTAAACAGGAGATGCAGCAGGAAAAAGCAATCCTGGAAAGGCACTCATGTCGGCCCGTCTGCATCTCGCTCAGCAGGAAACGCATTCTTCCTGAAGAGGCCCTTTCAGCTGCGAGGAGAATTGATCACAACCGAACACGGTATCTCAGACATTTATAAAGCAAAACACGACAAGAACTGTGATGCATGGCATTCCAAAGGTGTTTCTGCATCGGGGGTTAACGACCCCATGGTTTGTGTTTCGGTAAACAATTTAAAATACATATACGGATATGAAAAATACATCACTTTCACACAGTGCCGGTAAATATTTGTCAATGTGTTTTTGGTTTGCCTTGTGGTTTCACACACTTTCCTCATTAACGACACCATACGACAATATCTGCCATATGTCCCTGTTCAGGCTTCAGGCAAGAGGCGGCACAAACGGAGACGGGAGAGCCCGCTCCACTAGCGGCAAAACAAACCGCTTTCGGGGTCAGCTGATGTTCCAGCACAGACTGACAGACATATTAATGGGTTATATTAACAGTGCATGCGAGCGAGCGGGCAAGTGTGTTTCCTCCTTTAGTGCAACTGAGCAAGAGAAAGGTACAACAATATTTTCGTTGGCCGTCATTATGGAGCGATTCCCCCGCTAATCTTGAAAAGAAGAAAAAGGAGTGATGATGATGATAATAAAAGCTCTTTAAAAATGTAAGGAGGAGGACACACTCTCCTTTGTGAGGGTCATGTTTTAAGGGAGGAAGAGTTATAAAGGCCAGGTCAAGGTAGGTGCTGCTGCACAAGATACATCCTAAAAGATAACACAATAATAATATAATGACCCTTGCTGGTTTACACGATGTGTGTGCCCTGTTTGGCCACACTTGCCTTGAACGGAAATGCCCTTAAAAACCAAACAAACAGAGAAAGAATCACATTGGCAACAAACAAAAGACGTTTGCAAGGAGAACACTTTCTCAGTCATGCATATGCATCCCTTTGGACTCAACAGAGCAGACCTAGATCGACATTGAAAGTGTTGAGGAGTGACAGCAAACACACACACATGCGGTTAGTAGAAGGCAGTGTAAACACTAAAGCCCCAGTGAGTCAGCAAATCAAAGGAGGTGCGTGTGTCGCCCAGGTGCGTAAATCTGTGTTTTTGTGCAGACTGGGAGTAGGGCAGCCGTGGTGCTCTGTTTACACACACACACACAAGCCTCAGGTGCCTGTTTTGGACAGCCTGTAAACACAGACAGCAACACCAACCCAGCTTGGCGTCACTGTGACGAGGAGCAGCTCTGTTTGTGCCCCGATCCCAGGGCCCGATAGGAGGTGGTGAGAGATGGCAGTGCCGCGGGGGCATTGTACTCGCCCGCCCAGGGTGACAGATTTGAGGTCTGGTGGCACAAGAGCGCGAAGGGTGCGAGGTGAGGCCCTGCGTGAGGCCCTGAGGTGCATTGCTGATGGATGGAGGGAGTGATGGATCGATAGATGCTGATAGATGGACAGATGAGAGAGAGTAGAGGGAGATAGACAGAGGGACTGTGAATGAAGGTTAGGGTCTTCTGTGTCCGCTTGCCCGTGTTGTTACCAGAGACTGAGACACCTGCCCATCACTCATCCATCTCCTCTGCATGACAGGGATGGGGGGAGGGGGATAGTGTGTTTCTGCTTGGTTTAGGCTATTTTATTTTTAAGCTTGCGCAAGAACAAATAAAACAAATGAAAAGGGTTCTTTCCGTTTATTTAGAGTCATTATTGGCACTAATTGGTCCTTGTTGTAACCAGATGTTTTTCCTGTCGATAAATTGGATCAGAGAAGCCCGGGCCAGGGTTGGCATGGTGACAGCAGCAGCATGAAAGGGGATTGTCATGAACCTGAAAGGAATGAACCTCGGACAGCAGACGGAGAAACCCCTCCACCCAGCGCGGTCACAGCAGCAAGAAGCCCGGGCAACGATCAGTGAGGAATTCTCCTGAATCACATTCGTATGTGACTCCTGTGCTCCACTTGCGAATTATCCTCCCACGCCCACCCCACGACCTTGCATTGTCTCGTAATTAATGCGTATAAATAATGGCTAATCACGTACTAGTGCTGCACTTGAAGCACATCAGAGTTAAGAACAGAAGACTGGATGCAATCAAGATGGAGGCCATCATTCCTGCGTTTTACTAAATCAACCAGCCAGTCGTGTCTCTGAGGGAACCTGCATAGCCGTGACACACCCCTGCGTAGTTAGTGCCAGACTTTCACCAGCCATTCTGTATGCCTCCTTATTTCACTTATAAATGCAACTAATCTTACTTTGCAACCTGTGAATTCAGGTATTTGTTCCTAAGTGGATCTGGCCATCGGTTTTATTCCAATCACTAAACTTTATGCCTCAGATATCTTTTGATTATCCGTGCTGCTTTTCAAGCACCTGTGGTGAGAAATAAGGGAAGTGAAGCATCACTGGATTCATATTCATATAAACCCCCCAGTCCATCTCCAAACATTTTCTCTTTGACCTTGATTAAAGAGCTTCTAGTCCAAGAAATGTATGTCTAAGAATATAAACTACCTTGTGTCACACTATGAACCAAACAAGACCATTCTCAGCTTATTTGTCAGCTCCTAGGGGCTTCTGGGAAAGTTTCCTCTACCTTCACTGACCTTGGCTTCTTACAACAAGGTCAGACACGGTTAAAGGAATAAATAGGAGACTTGTGCTTTTCTCCCTAGCGATACCAGCCAAGTTGGCAGTTTTTCTGGGTTGTTTTCTTGTTGCTTCAGCATAAGCAAAAGCATGGCTGTCAAAATGTGCTCACATGTGTAAAACAAGGATGCTATTAATAGGTTTGAAACACCAACTGGTGCAGAATTGTCCTTGGTTCTCTCTGTCCTTCTGACTTGTTTCATCGGCCATCATCAATCACGACAGGGGACCAACAGAACTGCCAATTATACTGAACCCAAAGAGTTACAGCGAAAAACTTGTGGTGGCCGGATCAATAAGTGAACTGATTGACAATAAAGTGGTGAACAAGACCTAAACTGCCCCAATGTTACTACTGCCCACAGTTCATTAGCATCGAGATGCAGTCCTGCAACTTTAAGAAGTTATGGCCGAGCGCAGAGGAAAAGCACGACAAGGTTTAAAAAAAGTCTAATGACTTCTGTGAGGACCAAGAAATGAGGCAGGATCTTTCAGGCTTTCTGGGGAATGAGCTACAGGCACTGACTCCATTTACTAGAAACTGGGAGAGAACAACACCCTGGAGTGCTTTGTTTTTTTCCTTCATTACTGTATAATAAGTCCATACAGAAAATATAGGTCACCAGATCGTGTTTCCATGGATGCGCTAAAGCACAATTGCCTTTCTTTTGTTCTTCACCTTCAAGACTTTATGTAATAATGGCAAACAACTCCTGTAATGGAGACTGTTGTGATGGGATTGGTGGAAGCATATTCTTGCTTGACCTCAATCCTTATCTCTATTAGTGCACCTTATAGCTGTACAGTTTCTGTGAGCGCGCTGGCTGTGAGTAATCGCATGAACTCCCCAGCAAGGTCTAATTTCCTTCATATACAATAAAACTGCCCCTGGTTATTTAAAACTTTGCTCTGCAATTACACCTCTAATTTTCAAACAGCATGTTTCTCACAGTACCGTAATGCATCTTCTCCCCATCTACAGGACATAAGTGGGCATAATCAATATTGCTCAGACCATGAGGCTTTTGCACAGGTAAAAAACTGTGCCGATTTATGTTTTTCACTGTTTCGCTGTTTATCCTGAGACCATTACACATTGATACATTTCTAAACAAGATGGTTTGTGAGGAATAAAAACTGTATGACTGCCCTAAATTTCAACCTTCAGGACTCTCCCTGCTGCCGGAGCATCGTGACTCATTCCCACATCATGGTTCATTATGTCAAGCTGGAGAACTACGATAAGATGTTCTCTGAGGACAAATCCAGCCTTTAAACTCGTGGATCAAGAGTGTTTGGTGCATTAATGGGCTGAGGGTCCCCATATAATGTCAAGAAGACCTCTTCCCTCTCATTAAGCTTATTAAAGCAATCACAGTGACCATTCATTAGGCAAATCCATTAGGAGAGAGGGAATTTTACTTAGACACGAGGTTGCCCTCTTAAAAGCAAAGCATGTCATTCTGCTTCTGTTGCCATTGAATGGAAGCTGGTGTTGACTGGCTTGGTGCACAGCTGTGTTGAGAAGTTCATTGCAGGTTCACAGAAGCACACGTCTCCATGGGCATCAACAATTTATTTCTAGACCGTTTCATTTCCTGGAAAATTTTTGAATCAGTATGCACTGGTATATTTCAGGGGGCCAGAAGTATCTCTCAGAGACTCAAGGACTCAAACACTGAGCATTTCATAGGATGTCAGGAGGAAAAGCTAAACAATACCAAGAAGGAATTTGAGTCGTTTGTACCAAGCAATTTGATTGGACCACTGGTAACTGTCTACAAAACACCACTTCCCTCTTCCAATGATATTCACATTCAGACAGCAGGGAGGGAGACACCGGATCCCTGAACTGCATTTCACCATAAAAACCTTGCTGCGTGCCGTTGGAAACACACTTGACTGTGCTGCACTACCATGCAGAAAAAGACAAAAAGAAAAAAAAAACATCCAAACGTAGAATTGGAAAGCCTATCAAAAGGGTTAATAACTGGGTAGGATCTTATCATGTCCTCTCAGACGGAGAGCCCTTGACGTGTGAATATGTACAGGCGTGCTCACTGCTTTGTCTCATTTCATTTTGAGATAGGCTTTATTGAGTTTGGCAACGTCTTCCATTGATGAAAATTATGCTTCCTGCGAAATGCCGAATCCCAGCTTACACTTGGATGGCTTCTGTTTAGCTTT
Source organism: Amia ocellicauda (assembly GCF_036373705.1). Classification (NCBI taxonomy): domain Eukaryota; kingdom Metazoa; phylum Chordata; class Actinopteri; order Amiiformes; family Amiidae; genus Amia; species Amia ocellicauda. Next base: position 21,415,118 of record NC_089854.1, on the reverse strand, counting down.
CCCGAGAATCGGGCGGATTCATTCAATGCTTAGATACGGTATCGGTGCTGCTTTATTAAGAGGAAACAACCAACTCGGACACACGACTAATAAGCACAGACTGGAAATGTATTGTGATTAATATAGCTGTCCTCTCTGCTGATGTGAATGTGAGGCGTGCTGGGGCGTTCAGTATGAGAGGCAGTACACAAGCATCCCGTCTTGCCCTGAATTGCCCTGATGTGTTACATTGCATTGTGCGTATTAAGCATTCTGATATACTGTTCTGTTTTGTGCAACATTGTATTCTGGGATAATTCTGTTTATGTTGTACTGCAATGCCAAACGTGTCTGTGCTTACTCGAAACAGACCAAAGCAATCCAATTCATTGTATAAATGTGGGAAGCCAATAGGCTGAAAAAACAAAACTTACAGTTAGTGTATTTGAGTGGCAATGAGATGATTAATCATTTTGCATTTGCTGTATTGCTTTTCAGGGTTGCAGGACTCATATTCGCCAAAACAAAAGAAAACAAACAAGGAAACACAACAATAAACATCTATAATTATCTTCTGTGTGCTGATCCTTGTTTCTATGCATTTTGTTCCAGTTGAATGTCTACATTTACTTCTACAGCTGTGAAAACTGGGTTGGCTTTCTGGACTAGATTGGGAAATAAAAATGAATTACTCATATTTCCTGCCCTGGCAATGCCCATTAGCTGGGCTACTTGTGTTCTCCAAGTGCTGACAAAGGGAAAGAGGACTTATGGTCGCTGAGTAATGTTGAACAATGTGCATTTCCATTGGGGTCTGGAACTGAGCCTGAGGCAATGTGGGAACGAGACAAACAAGCAAGCAAACAAACAGAAGTACTGTTGGCCAAAACAGGATGTTGCTCGGTGATACACAATCCTGAGATCAGATTCATTACCTTGATAAGCTGGATATGTAATTTGAAGGAAAAACAAAACAAAGACAACTTAATTAAAAACACACAACAGCCAAAACAAGTCCCACAATCACGTAGCTGCAATTCCCTTCCTTCAGAAAGGTTGTGGCCATTATTTACTTGAGACAAACGCAGAATAGACCAGGACTGACCCAGGAGAGAATTAGTTCTGTGGAAGCCGACAGATCAACAATATGCATTTAATTATTTTTAATCTTCTCATAATCAAGTTGGATGCCATGTCTGATCATCACAATGAAGCCCTGGCAGGTGCGCAACTAATTAATTTGGTTTATTTCAAGGGCCATTTCTTCAGAACAAGGAAGCTCTGGTTCGCCAAATGCATTGGCAGTCTGATGAGCAGTCGCATCTAGCAACAGGCCTGGAGCCTACACACTTTAATGGAAGAAAGGGAATATATGAATAAGACATATCACAGGAAAGAAGTAAGAAAATTGTGCAGGCAGCTAGAATATTAACTGTGGCCGAGGAAATATGAACTCTCGTCTCACAATATAGCTTTAATATATTTTAGTTCTGCTCTTGTTTCTGTGGACATCCAAGTGTATTAAGAAGAACTCCTTATCTTTTCCTGTTGCCTCTGCTTGTGCCTGACCTTCTACACCCAGAAGCATTGGATCTAACACATGTTAAGATCATCCAGTCAGGTGCTTCTTATTGCAGTCCTTCATGTAGGGTAATTGTATGTCAATGTGCACCTAAATGCATTCAATTGCATTACTTTTTCCTAAACAAATCTATAGTACACTATGTAACGTTTGCAATTATATTTATTTTCCCCCAAGGGTAAAGTGTTAAGTGTGCTATTGAATGTGTGTCACCTTGAATGAGGGTGTTTGCAAAAAAATATATATTAAAAATAATAATGATAACAGCAAAAGAAACACTGGACACCAGTGACTGAAAGAACTGAGAACACACCTCAGGAAATGGCTGTACTTCTGCATTTTGTTTGGTTTAGTTGTGTTTAGAAGAATGCAAAATTTCCTCTGAAATAACTTGAAAATGACAAAAGTAATTGGCATCCACCATTGTTTGTTCCATATTTAATAGAAACAGACTTTGCTTTTGATTTTGGTTTTCAACATAATATTGTAAATAATAAAACAAATGAAAATGGCATGGACAAAAATGATGGGACCCTAAACCTAATATTTTGTTGCACAACCTTTAAAGGCAATCACTGCAAACAAACGTTTTCTGTAGCTCTCAATGAGACTTCTGCACCTGTTAACAGGTAGTTTGGCCCACTCTTCCTGAGAAAACTGCTCCAGGTGTCTCCATAGATGTTCGATAGGATTCAGATCAGGACTCATAGAAGGCCACTTCAGAACAGTCCAATGTTTTGTTCTTATCCATTCTTGGGTGCTTTTAGCTGTGTGTTTGGGTCATTATCCTGTTGGAGGACCCATGACCTGCGACTGAGACAGCGCTTTCTGAAACTGGGCAGTACGTTTCACTCCAGAATGCCTTGATAGTCTTGAGATTTCATTGTGCCCTGTACAGATTCAAGGCACCCTGTGCCAGGCGCGGCAAAGCAGCCCAAAAACATAACCGAGCCTCCTCCATGTTTCACTGTAGGTATGGTATTCTTTTCTTTGAAAGCTTAATTTTTTCATCTGCTAACATAGAGCTGATGTGACTTGCCAAAAAGCTCCAGTTTTGACTCATCTGTCCAAAGGACATTCTCCCAGAAGGATTGTGGCTTGTCAATATGCAATGACCCCAAGAACGCCACAAGAACAAGCAGGAACTAAAGACAGCTGCAGTACAGGCCTGGCAGAGCATCACCAGGGAAGAAACCCAGCATCTGGTGATGTCTATGGGTTCCAGACTTCAGACAGTCATTGACTGCAAAGGATTTGCAACCAAGTTTTGAAATTCACAATTTAATTAATGATTATGTTAGTTTGTCCAAATACTTTTGAGCCCCTAAAATTGGGCGGACCACATATAAAAATGGGTGTAATTCCTACACCGTTCACCCAATTTGGATGTAACTACCCTCAAATTAAAGATGAAAGTCTACAGTTAAAGCACATATTGATTGTTTCCTTTCAAATCCATTGTGGTGGTGTACAGAGACAAAATGATGACAATTGTGTCACTGTCCAAATATTTATGGACCTAACTATATATATAATCATGATGAAATTATGTATTACCCTGGAGTCCAGGCTGCAGCATTCCTGAACATGGTGCAAACAGAAATACTACACACGCACTTTATAACAAACGATTGCATTTTGAACTTCCATTACCCTGGTACTTTTTCCCCACTCTTCCACCCACTGCAGTATCAGCAAACGGTGGACACGTGCTTAGGGCTCTGAATTAAGAATTAATTAAAGTAGTATTAATTAATACACACAAGATAAATCAATTAATTGCACGCTCTTTGAGGAGTCAGGACTCCAGAGCATTCATTCACCAGCATTTCCAGCCGCTCCCAGCCCCTGTGACCTGGGTTTTAATTGAGTTACTAGCAGGGGAACTGCGATCTCATGTGATCTCATGGCAGAGAGTGGACAACGGTCCTGATCCTGAGTCCAGCACAACTCACAGCATTTACCAGCCCTGGAAGGAGACGAATCGAGGGACAGCCAATGGACGTTTCCTTCCTCTCGCCACGTCAGTGCTCTGGGCGAAGGTGGTTCCCTAGAGCTGCAGTCCGACGCCCCAGACGGGTATACGCCCCCTTCGGCATGGGAAACGAGGAACTAGAGCCCACCGTGCCGCCGAGAGAGAGACTACTATAATTATTTTATTAGTTATTATTAGTCCTGTGCCTGAATTTTGTGTATTATTGTATTGTTATTATTTTTGCTGTTGTTCTTGTTATTCACTTTTATTGTATTCCGTGTATTCACTGCCTATGTTAGTCATGCCAATAGAGTAACCTTTGAATTTGACAGAGACAGAGAGAGAGGAATTTCAGGACACCCCAGCAGCCTCTTTGCATTTACACTAAACTTAATTGCTGCATAAAGTACAACTCTACTACTATCAATAATCATAACAATATCAATGCAATGGTTTTTGCCATCACCTGTTACCATAATAGACACACTATTGCTGCCAGGCAGTGGCGTCGTTAGACCTGGGCTTCCGGGGCTTAAACCCTGGGTCTTTTGATCCAATTCCAAAAATATATTTGTACTCCAATTATTGGCCATAACGGCATTGCTGCGCGATTATATACAGACGTCTACTTGCATGTCTTGCAATCATATGAAAACACTGTCAGCACCCACTCCGCTCTTACCGGAGGAAAGAAAAATTGAAATCAGGTGATATTCATATAACATTCGGGGCTGTAGCCCTTCTAAAACCTGAAGTCTAGCGACGCCCCTGCTGCCAGGATCTGTATATTCACAAAATATAAAGCAGCTACAAACTTCAACTATCGCCGAGCTGTTCTAGAGATGGTGAGGGGGGGTCAAGCCAGGTCAAGCTCTCCTCTGTCCCCCACTGCTCCGACTCCAGGGCCACTGAGCATTTTGGGGCCACTTCTTGATTACCAAGAGCGAACACAATGTTGACGAGATTGCTTAATACACAAAAGCCAATTTAGGGACTTTATTCAGACTCGTTTTTTCTCCTTCCTCTTCTGCTGGAGTCAAGACAAAAAACATTTGCTGACATTGTGTTTCTCAAAGCAGATTTTGTTTTATTCTAATTGTTTTTTTTTTGTGTTAATCTCACAAAAAACAGCGTGATAAGCAAAACATCACAAAAAATGTAATTCAGCTACTTAATAGTGCTGCGTTTAACAGAATTCAATGTCCCAAGACAAACTGTGAAGGCTAGTGAAGTTCAGTTATACACAACATTAGCAGAGCACTCTTTCACTCTGAAATAAAGACCTACGGGGCTAACTTTAATGGAGAAAATGTGTCTTTAAAGGAGGGGAACCAAACTGAAGTCTCTAACCTTTCATTGATATCTTATGATCAACAACAATAATCGTAACCAGGACCACAAGCCAAAGAATGGAATTGAGATTTGTTTAATTGGAATCGGGAGATGTGCAATAGAGAATGGGAAGTGGATCGGACGTTGTGGGATCGGGGGGGGTATGAATCCAGAAAAGCAACTTTCAGTCGGCCAAACAGGTGTATCCTTTCCAAGTGTCTCAAAGCCTTCGTTAGCCGGTTCATTTCCAGGTTGAATAGAACATATTCTTTGAATGTACACATAGCATGCACTTTTTATCTCTGTATCTTAACCTGGACATAGAATAATTACACCTACCACCAATACCCGAGTTTCACAGCTCACAGCACAACTGCCGCCTGATAACACGTCAGGCACAGACACACATATCACTTAAGCTTGGGCCCTGGAAATGGGCTTTAATCCACCTAATGTCAAATCAAACATGGAAACATAAAGTACCCCCGGCAGGGTGTATTAAGCTAGACCATTCCTTTTTCGCTCTGTTACAGGAAACACTGTGTTCTTGTTCAGCACAACCAGAGGCCATAAAGGAGCTGGTATCAAAGGTCAAAGTTTAACTCAGAGTTGGGTGTGTGTGTTTATAAATAAACGCAGATGTGCTATATGTGCGCATTCTTTGTCTTAATCAAAGGCACATCAAAGATCTTTCAGGACCAGGATTGTGGCAATTGCTCATGAATAATTTGAAAGCTAATTCCTTATACTTTATAACACTGAGGACTGCTCAAGACGAGAGAGACATCTGGGTATTTAGTAGGAGTTAATCCAGTTGGGGGAGGAAATATCAACACTTTAATTTAATTGTTAATAGCCCCAAGACAACTTGACTGGCAATGCATGTAATGAATGTGCTACCAGTTACCGCTACTGTAAAAGTTCTCTTATATATTCCTTTTTAAGAGCCTTCTGATTTAAGAGATTAAATATTTTCTGTGCTTGAGGGTATGTGGTTGACGCCTGCCTGACCTGTACGATTGTGCTGTGACAGTCGCACAAGTGCATCTCAGAGCCAGTAAAGGTCAATTGTCCCTCGAAGGGCCACTGCTGTCCCCGGCACTGAGCGTCCACCATTCCCAGATTACAGCGGGACAAGCAGGACACTGTCCCGGCCATTGTAACAGTTTGTAAGACAAAGGCAAAAAAAAAGTATATAATAAAGAAATGTCTATGACTAAGCATTAAAGATCGCATACTGTGATTATCAAAGAACTGCCCCCCCAGGCTTGGCTTCTGATGGACAGGAGACAAACCACACATGCATACTGTTCTTGAGGAAATAGCAGGAGCTGTTTCTGTGAGAGTCCGGATGGTCCACGTGAGTCACAAAACCTCCGTCCACATGTGCTTCCTAGAGGCTGACTCCAGCCTGAAATCTGGGTCAGAATCGCAGATGTAATTTCACAGAAGGACACAGACATTTTCTTCTGGTTCATTCAGATATGTCATTTTTGTCAAGAAGAAGAAAGAGCTTGCGTTCCTGTGATCTGCCGTGCCCACGAGGAGAATGGTGAATCAGAGCGGAGAGCCAATATGGAGCGCGGCCCGCAGTGCGACCCTGCTGTGAGAAGAAATATTACTGAATCCTCCTCTACTCACTCTCTACCTCGAGGCCAGAACTTCAACATGAAGACATGATTGCTGCTCGACACAGATAAACAAGAACAAACTCCAATAAGACATCGTTCATAAGTTCATGAGAACATCGTACCTTTGTGCAATCGCTTTTCATTTCAGAAAAATCAGCTCTCTGTGGTCTCTCTCTCTCTCTCTCTATATATATATATATATTTATGCATGTATTTGACTTGTCACATATATACACACTCATAAACATTTTGCTGATGTGATAGCAGGGCCCCACACTGCACTGCACCTCACTGCACATGTAGAAACCGCTTAAACTTGCATTAAACACAGACTTTCCGCAGAGAACGGTTTCACAGAGAGTGGGGTGACGCATCGCAGCAGGCTTTTCTAGGTCAAAGATTTCAAACGAATATATACATACAAATAAATAATTTGATCTTTAATTAAGTGGCATTCCCGCTTTCTGGGTCAGTTTAGTTTGAGGACAGTAGAACTGGGGAGGAGAGGCAGGCATGTCTTTCAGTGATGTATTATTATCCCTGCAAAGGTTTTGAAGTTTTGAAGTTTGTCAGGGCCGAGTGGCTGAGACACTTATCCACAAATACCAGGATTGCTACCTTTCCAGCTCTGTGATTAAATGAGCTATTCATGTTTTGGGGATAAACATGAATAATATGTAGGCCAGCAGATGTAGGGCAAACTTAACATACCATCAATGCAGACAATGAGACCCTTATACACACACGCACACACTTGTAAAACAATCACATAAGCCACGGTGCGGCAATGAAGTCCCACCTACACGTATGAGAGGATGCGCTAACAGACACTGCCGAACACACCACTGACACCAACACTGATGACACTAAACAGGAAAAAACAGAGCTGGGGGGGACAAAAAAAGGTCACACCTGCTTAATTTGCATCTCATTAAGGTGAAGCAGGAACAAGTCACACCAAGTAGTGGTCTGACCGGAAACACAGCCATATTTGGTGGATGGGCAGATGGCAGCATGTAGGACAAGAAGGACAGAGAGAGCATAATTCATATTTTCCCTGCTGTTTTGGGTTCCTCTCTGCCCCTGATGTTTCCGAGAGGAGGTTGTCTACATATGTAAGCCGTGGCACAGGCTCCATGCGCCCCCTGTCATTTCCAGTTATCACTCGGTACAGTCCTGACGCGCTCTGACCTGGCGTTTCAGTCTGCAGGCAACGAGACGCTAATGAACGCTGTGCCATCTGCATCGGGTCTCTAGCATAAGGTTGGCTGAGGGCAGTGAAATCTTGTTCTGGGGAAAAAATGTCAGAAACATTTCGGGGGCTCGATCTATCCTTTTGCTCCAAAGTTTGGCCTCTGAAACCTCCGGAGAAAGTCCCAAACTAGAACTATGTCCAATAATAGTCCAATAGTAACTCGAGGTCAGAAATGAGCAGGGACAGAAAAAAGCAAAGGAGGCTTTTTCATTCAGACCCTCTAAGCTCCTCTCCTCTCCTCTGACTGTCACTTCAGCACAGAGCCCGACTGAGTGTTTTTGGCACTTCGTGGCCAAACAAGAAGCGACAGGTTTGCTTCTTCCCCTCCGTCACCTCATCAGTGTCAATCCAATCTGACAGCATCACTTCTGCAAAGCACGGGCTGTGGAGGGCACACAGGAACTCGCCCTTTCTCCAGTCTCCTTCGGCCCCCGTGCGCATTCAGCTGAGAAATGTGGAAAAACAGCGACCGCCACAACCCGGAGATCGCGATCGACAGAGTTGTTGAGGGAATGCGCGGAGACGGGCCTCACGAGTTGCCGGGAACCTGGTTGTCTACAACATTACCTACACAAACCAACGTGGTTGTAGGGCAACTGTGGCTGGGAGTAATTTATGCCCCCTCAATCAAACGCTACTATGCACACACATAGTCACACTGACACACTGACACAGAGGGGTGGATGAAAAAATCGCACTGTACAACTCGCACAGCCTTCCACCCTCCCAGGACCCTCACTAAGTGCGCACCTGCCAGCTCTGTGGCCGTGCTATCTTGCGCTGACAGGAACCAATGCCTCGCCGTGGCCCTGTGCGCCGTCAGCGATTTCAATCGTCAGTTCAAAAGCTCTCTATGGATGCAGGCTGGTTGTGTGCCCACGTGTGTCCTCCTCTCACCTGGACACGTTGGGTCTCCTGGAATTCCGTGTGGTGGCACTTTAATCCGATGAGGTCATTTAAATACATTTATTTTGATCTCCCCAGCATTAGAGACAGATCGGGGGTGTGTGTGTGGGATTCTCTATTGAATCTCTTTATTTCTTTCCTCCTGCAAACTCACGGCGGCTGCGTTCATCATATATCAATATAATACTCTTCAAACTCTTAGAAACTCTTACAGTTTCAGAACATTTTGAAAGTGCTTCGTAATTAACAGAGCTGATCAACAGGCATCACAGATTACAAGTTACGCTTCGAACCGTGGGTAAAATGTGTTCAATTTCAGAAGAACATAAATATATTTAATAACAACAACAACAACAACAATAATCAGGTCCAGTAGATAAAATCCTACTTTCAATTGTGAATAGGCCAAGAGAGGTTATATAAATACAATCTACAGAAACATCCAATCTTTATTCCATCGTAAATCTTCCAATCTGTACTTTAGTCCATCAGTGTTTCCACAGCACAAAGCTAATGGCACTTCCATCTCAGTGTCTGACAACAGCGCAAGTAAGTGAGACTTTTCAAGAGGGCTATAAAACTCTGTCAACAAATAAAACGAACGGCCTTCCGCGTCCAGCACACACTGCATGCTGAAATCGGGCTCGCATCTCGCTGCACGCCACCTCACAGAGCTGCACAGCGAGCGTGGAGACTAACAATTGATGGAACTGACTTCAATCCAGCCGAGCACCTCTGGGATCACCTGGAACACCGAAGCAGAAAACCCCGACTTCTCTCAGTGCTCCTGAAGGCATAACACAGTATTGCTCTGACCATCTATCAAAAGGTCTTGAGGAATCACCTCAAAGCCAAGGGTGGACCTATATAATAAAAGCTATGGAGCCCTGGGCTGGGACAACCCCTTGGTGTCTGCTGCTCTTCACTGAACCTTCCCACTTTGTTTTCAGATGTTTTGCCTTGTGGAGATGTTCAGGTACGCAGCTGACAGCTGGGCTGGAATTGAAAACCAGCAAACACAGGGTTGGGAACCAGTGAAGTATGTGAGAAACAGCTGTACTTTGCATAGTGTTATGTCTGCTTGGTACTTTTGTCAGCATATTGTGTTAGACCTCAGTGTTTAAATGGCCCTGGAATGACTGTGTTTAGATGCTGTCTGTGCCCATTTCAGAGCACACTCCTTAAAATGGGCTTACTGGGCAGAAAAACCATCAAGCACAGATTTATCAACAGCTGAAAAACTCCAGACATTGGTAATCCTGTTGATGAGAGCTGAGCTGAGGTGATGTACTGAACAAGAGATTAAAAAACAGCAAAAACAAAGCTGCTGCTTCCTCTTTGTCAGTTGCTGTGTCATGCTCATAGCGTCAATAAAAGCACAAACCTGCCTGAAAAATCAAGTCTCTCGGGTCATTACATTTAATTCCATGTCACCATTACTATCTTACCATCTGTCTGGAGCCCTGACCTTGCACTTAACCACCACCAGCCCCCTCCTCCTTCCTTCCTCTCCTCCGATTTCTCGGCCCGACTCCTCTCATTAGGAGAGGAGTGATAGGGATGGATAGGATAGGAGGACAGGACTGGGGATGGACTCCAACCATCACGCTGCGCTGCCCTTCTCGGGAGAGAGTGCGAACATGGCTGCTGTCCGGTCCTTCTGCTCGCAATCCCTCTGCCTGTTCTGTGTCCAAACAACACTTCAGACGTACGAATCTGAAGAATTGTGCTGATAGCAGCTATTATTCTCTGATTCGGCACAGGTGAGCAGACGCCCACATTCAGCCAGGAGAACGGAGACCGCTGGTATTTCCCACTGTGCTACAAAGTAACAACGGAACAGGATACAACACCGTCCCATTATTCACACTACAGAAGGTATCGGAAACTAAAATGTTGCCCTTTGGAGCAGGGAACAGGCCTTTTCCCAATTTAAAAACATCTCTCTGTCAGCAGGGGTTTCCCAGTTAGACTGCAAAAAGTCGACACTTCAGAGAGGTTAGGCTTGTCCCGTTACCTTTGACCACAAGGGTGCAGACAATACTTCTCAATACGGAGAAAGGGTGTTGAAATATTAATTATTTAGTGAGTAACATTTCTTTTCTTTCCTTTGCAATACATAAAAAAGGGTGAAGGCCTCAACCAGTCACTGCTCACGGCCGGCACTGACACAGAAGAGCAGAGTTTACAAGCCTGAGCGTCTGTAGCTCCGTGGAAGTCCGGCACATCTGGTGGCAGAAATAACATTTTAAAAAGTGTCAACACAGCTAAAGACATCAGATCTTTAAATGTTGGTCATGAAGTATGGGTTTCCAGGTCCCTACAGATAACTTCTCACAAGTGGGTCATAGCTGTCAGAACCCAATTCGCTTCCATCACAACTCAACTCAATCAAGCGTATTTGATCCATCTCTGGTCCAGAGGTTAGAACGACTGCAGAAAACGCTTCCGGCATAAACTCAGGCCCCCGACTGGCGTTGCTAAACAGAATCTTTGATGTGTGCCAGATAAATCCTGAGCAAGGATAAGAAGCATATCAGTAGAGCGTATCAGAGACCTGTCATCGCGGAGTAACAGACAGAGACTATGCACAAAATGTCCTGCGGGGGAAATTAATAAATGACAGCTTGAGCCTTTAAATGATACATCCAGTCCGTTTCTAGTCCTAATTCAAGAGGGTTTTATGGGCATTTTATACTTCTCTGGAAAAAACACTGGGCACTGGCTCATGTCCACTCCTCCTGCTCCCTGTCAAAGACCTGTGGAGGCTCGTCTGTCTCTCCACAGTGGAAGATCTCTACTCAGCCTGAGAGACTCTCACCGGCTTGGTCTCCTGCACCCCCCACCCCCTCCCCCGTCACCTCACAACCCACACCGCCCCGTCTGGATTGCATTTCCATCTCATCTGCATGCAGCCTCGTCATTGGGCCACAAGAGCGCACACAGTTTCTGCTCACGGGGGGGTTGAAAACCAGAGCTGCTTGCCGATTGGCCAGGGCCGGCTGAGGACAGGCGTCTGTAAACATACATAAGAGCCGGTGCACAGGGACAGAGAGCCACAGCACAGCACTGACATCCCATCCCAATACTACTACTACTACTACTACTACTACTACTACTACTACTACTACTACTACTACTACTACTACTACTACTACTGCTGCTGCTGCTGCTGCTGCTGAGACAGACCACTGGACTCAGACACCGCCACCAGCCAGCCGAGCCAGATCTTCCTTTCGAGGCAGCACAAGGTATATTTGGAGGGTCGGTAGATTCTCCTTCTAAGCAAGAACTGCAGTAAAGCTCCTGGAAGAGACAGAAAAAGAAAACAAACACAGAGAGAGAGAGAGAGAGAGAGAGAGAGAGAAGTTTCAGAGCCAGGCTATCTGTGTCAGTGTCACTGAGCGACCGGCAGAGGACAGACCATGTCTCTGGATGTGAAGGAGAAGAACCAGGTGCGCCTGGTGTTCCTGGGAGCGGCCGGCGTGGGCAAGACGGCCCTGATCCGTCGGTTCCTGCAGGACACCTTCGAGCCGAAGTACCGGCGCACCGTGGAGGAGCTGCACAGCAAGGACTACGATATCAGTGGCGTGAAGGTCACCATTGAGATCATGGACACCAGCGGCAGCTACTCCTTCCCGGCCATGCGCAAGCTGTCCATCCAGAGCAGCGACGCCTTCGCGCTGGTGTACGCCATCGATGACCCCGAGTCCCTGGAGGCCATCAAGAGCCTGCGGGACGAGATTCTGGAGGTCAAGGAGGACAAGTTCACGCCCATCGTTGTGGTGGGCAACAAGACAGACTGCGAGGAGCTGCGACGCGTGTCCAGCGAGGACGTGCTGTCCACCGTGGAGCTGGACTGGAACAACCGCTTCCTGGAGGCCTCGGCCAAGGCCAATGAGAACGTGGTGGAGGTGTTTCGGGAGCTCCTGCAGCAGGCCAACCTGCCCAGCCGGCTCAGCCCCGCACTGCGCCGCCGCCGGGAGACCTTCCCCACGGACACAGGCTCCAGGCCGCCCATGAACAAGACCAACAGCTGCTCCATCTCCTAACCGCCTCCCACCAATCCTTTCGCCCCACCACCACCTCCGCTGCCGTCGTGCCCAAAAGAGCACGTCTGGGATGCCCTGCCCAATTCGGCGGGGAGGTGGTGGTTCTGGGGTTGGCCGAAGGAAACTGCTTGCCCTATAAAGTTCAGCCCCTGCTCTGCTCCCCTCTGACCCTCCCCTCACATCTCCCTCCACCGAACAAACTCCTTGCAGTGTCTTTGTGGGAGGTGGACACCCTTGTCGCTGCTGAACGCACACTGAGCAGGAGAAAGAGGGAGAGGGGAGAGGGGCTTGATAACTGCCCCCCGGGACCCCCAGACCGGTTTCAGGGCACCCTGACGTGGGTGGCTGTTCTTGTTAAGTATGTAGTGTTTGAGATGGGAAAAGATTCCCGTCTCCACCTGAAGGGACACTTCTGTACGTCTATGCGTTGTGTTGTTAGGGTGCGAAGGTGTCTGTGAATTTTGGTCGGTGTCGTTGGTTTTGTGCGTTTGTGTTTTGCCAAATCTAATATCATTATCATCACTGTTGTTATCAATGTGAGTCCAAACTGGCAATGCACTTCTGATTGTTGTGAATTTGTGTTATGTAAGGTTATATTATAACTGTACATTGTAGATATCACTGTGAATCCTGGACCCTGTGTATGTTGTTTTTTTTTATACCATGGTTTATTTATGTTATTTGATAAGTTTAAAGAGTTGTGTTATTTGGCACTGGATGACGGTTTACAGACGAGGAGCTGCGAGAATTGCTGTCAGCTGCTTTCTATTATTGCTCCACACACGTTGTTTACCGAGTGGACTCATAGTAGACTAATGTTCATTCAGTTTTACTTTATTGCAAAAGAAAAAGATTGTATTATGTTGCACGAACGTTAAAGCACTTTGTTTATACTTTTATTTTTATTTGAAACGTTATTGAAAATAAAATATGTATTGAAATACTAATTGTGTCTTTATTGTGTTTCCCTTCATATTCTGAAGTATATATATATATATATCAGTATAAATGATCGTCTTCGCATAAAACGGTTTACTGTGCTAACCATTAATAATGCTATATTTAAAGGCAGTTTACACTGGGTAAATCATGGAGAGCTGAATAGAAAGGCAAGTTAAAGTACACCATGCGAAATTGCGGCATCAACACACAAATACATAAAGGTAAAACACTTCTTAAACTACAGAATAATAAAAAACAGTCTTAATAAGCAAAATAAATAGAATATTTTAGTTCAGATAGCGAATTATAAAAACACGGAGGGAGATATTACTCGATAAAACAGCTTTGACAATAGAAAGACTTCTTCTACTAATAATCATAATAAATGATAGATGACGAATAGAAAACGGAAACATTAAGAGCATTGCAGGTGTTTGGAAACGGTCACTTAAACACTTGCAACATGGAGCCCATATCCTCACAGCGCAGGTCATTTTGGACGCCTTGCGCTGCCGATGAGGAAACTGTCTCGGTTTTAGATCCAGCTGCGCACATCTGGCCGACAGCGCCAAAACGCTGCCATAGCTCGGCGGTGCGGAGTTCACTGCTCCCAGTCCTGCTGCATAGATAAAGCAGCTACAGTGACCGTTGTCTTTTTTGTTTGTTTCCAAATTGAATGGTATATTTTATTTATTACTGATTTATTACATAAATTATGAATTACGCGTCATCACTTTTACTTTTCAGCTTTACCTATAAGCATTTAAGCTAAAGATATAGCAAAAACGCGAGTGTTACTTCTGTGTTTGATAATAACACCAAAAAAGTAAATGTTTATGTTTATTACGTTTTCTTACAAATTATATTGTATTTAATAAATCATTGTGAAACATTTCCATATATGTATGTAATGTATAACTGCTTTGGCATCACTGCGAATTTGTTAGTCATGCCAAAAGCACCATAAATTGAGCATAGAAACAGAAATGGTCTTGGCCTGGTTATGTGGCGCACCCTGGCGGAGAGATGCAGGAACAACGAAGAGGATTCGCGGCTGATCAAGGCTGGTGTAGCTACTTCTTCATTAAGCTACTTCTTCGTGATTCAGTCTTAGCACTTATATGACTGCTGTTGTAATACAGAAGGGAAATGTACAACTGAAGACGTATAAAATAAAATACAGAACACATACCTTTGTTTTACAAGTATATTCAAAATGCTTAAATTGAGCAACACATACAGCAGACCGAAGTCACACGTCGCCCTCTGGTGGCGGGACATCGTCACTACACGAGCACAGCTGCGCACCTGCTGCAAAAGCGTCGCTGAGGAAGTGCGCCGATCCGCCGACACAAAGGCCTGTTGTCCCGGCTGCTCGGTGGGAAGCTGGATTGTTCCTGCCGTGCAAATGATGGCAACTTTCCACGGAAGTAAAAGCTTTTGTTTTAACGTTCAATGCGTTTGTGACAGTTAGAAACAATGGGCGCAGTAAATAAGCTCTTTTCATGTTTTGTTTGGTTGCATTTTTTTTTATATCCGTTATATAACACACTGACAACAAACGTAACTATAGATATGACAAACCCAAGTTTATATAATGTGGTAATAAATATTACAACATTTTGTATGTACTAAGCTAAGGTTTACCCTAAATTTCCACAGTTCTGTCCAAGCTTATTCCCAAGGACCTGCTCTCCCCTCTTCAGCTGGGCAGGGGCCCCACAGACAGGACTGGCCCCAGTGGCCCTAATCTGTACATTAACACTTGACCTAGGGTTGCAAGTACCCACTGAAACAGAAAAGTAAACGCAAAAGGACAAAAATAAAAGCACCAGATCAACAGACTACATATATAAATAATGGAATGAGATCAGTGGCAATATGAATGGAGTCAACCTTTCCACAGTTTGAGGCACTTGGAAGTCACCCATGGTTTCTGACTAAGATTTAAAGTTTAAATTGAACTGACCGGTGAGCGGCTGACCAAGCCGTGCTTCAACACTGCAGACCGGGCCCAGGCGGAAACCAGAAGAAAGTGCAGCAGCAAGTACCACACGTCTGCTCAGATCACCCAAAATGGGAGAAATCATTGCATCAATATGGAGTTGCTGTTACAAAACACAATAAAACTAACTAGGAGGAAATGGGGTTAAGGTGACAATCACACCACAAGATTGAAACTGCCACCTTGTTCACAAAAGAGATGCCTGCAGGAGTGTTCATGTCGGGGGTGCGGGCTCGGCGACACGCACAGCAGGCTGTCAGCTTCCTCTTTCCCGCACAGCGCTGAGAAGGTGCATTGTTTCGCCGGGCTCGGACGAGGAAGTTGACTTGTGATCAGTTTCTTTCTGGTTCCTCTTTAAAGCCCGTCTTAACATCCTGCCGTCTGCACTCAGCTGCAGAGTCCGACACGGCGCGACGATCGGGAGAGAGGATGACCCAGCTGTCCAGGTGGGTGATTAATTGCAGGCAGTGGGCTCTCACACGACCCTCACCTTCTGGGGGTTTAATTGTGCGTCAGTTGTGCAGGCTGAGAAAAGGGATTTAAACTGTTTAACTGGAAGGAGGGAAGTTAGTGTATTTGCTGGCAATGCTTTGATTTTTAAAAAAGTACCTCCCATAAAAAAGTAATTAGACCAAATCATAATTGCTGGAAACATGAAACTGACTGCTGTAATATTGCAGGCCTGCTCTGTATGGGTGTAGAATCTTAACGCTCTGCTTGGGATTGTGTCTGAAGGCCAAGAGCCGTCTCGGCCCCGGCCGCAGCCCCTGGACTTGGTCAAAGCTCCTCAGTGACCATAAGTAAAGCAGGCTGAGGGGTTTGGAGCGAGTATAGGGTCTGTGGGACAACCAGGGGGCCGCGAGTCTCAGTGGTGCTCGAACTGGCTACGACGACTGCGGAATCAATTTGACAAAGTTCTTCCAAATAAGGCAATAGCATTAAGGTGGCGGCTAAAAGGTGTTGGCTGTCAAGCAGCAGTACAAAAAAAATAAAAATTAACAGGATTACACTGCCATGGGGTTGTCATGTGTGTGAGAGAATAAATAAATGTATTGAGCGCTGCTTGTGTGTGAAGTCTATCTGTCTGGAGTGAAGGGAGCTGGGGTGCAGGGACACCCCCAGATGGGACACAAGCCACACGGGACCCTGAAGAGCTTCCCCAGCGCAGCCAAGGCAGGAGAACATGGCGACGGGGCTGCGATGAGGAACACACCTGCTATCGGGGAAGTTTCATTTCTCTTCCGTTCTATTAATTCCCCACACGGGCTCCCCCGATCAAAGAGTGAAGAAAATGTAAAAAAATATATATATATATGGCGATGGGGAGAACTTCTATATAAAAGGTCAAGTTACACACAACCACTTGTGTATATTGTGTTTTTGCCTTTACTTACTGAAGGATAAAATTAAATGAAATTAAAATGAAAGAGGGTAGACAACTGATGACATCACACTCAGACTTCCATGCAGGTATCATTTATAATATTCATGACAGTCTCAAAGGTTAAAAAACGATTGATTTCCTTCTCCTTAAGATGTCCACCTAATTGAAAACTGGAAACTACAATAAGTCCACAAATGCTGCCAGTGTAATTTAATTATTTTATTATCATCAGGGTACAAACATGGAACCGGCTCGTTAATGTTTACATGAATGAAAAATCGAACATAAGTTGTAACATTTTACAGATATTTTGCAGTTTGGAAAAGCTGAACCAGGAGGAAAGCAAAAGCAAGGAATTAGTTTAAAATCAGTAACGCATATCTGACGCACAACACAAATGAAAATGTCAACCCAGGCAGGAGGACGTAGCAATGTCTCAGAAGAGATGGTGGCAATGAAAGTACCAAATAAATCCGTAATAAAAGACAAAAATGGGGAAAGAACAGAAACAGGACAAAGGTCCAGCAACAGCCCTTTCCACTTGACAGCCACAAAGGCAAGAGAGGTTCACAGCCCCATAGTTTGATGTTTTTCTCTGTGTATGAGCAACAGAAATCTAAACGAATTCTTAGACAACATACAGTAGGATCTAAAGAGTGGAAACTTGCATCCAGATTATAAGCTATGCAAGCACAGAATCTGGGCAGTATACCCCACTGCTTTCAATAACACGTTATTTTATTTTATTCAGATTACACCCGAGTGCAAGGTCTCAAAGCCACATCATAACAATGAGACTCTTACCGTGACAATATTGAAACCAAGAAAGAAAAATAAATCATACAAACTTAAAATAAATACAAGTTAGTTTCCTAAGAGGGTGGAGGAACGTCAGACAATCCCAGAGAAACTGCATGAGCCTGAAATGAGGGGATATGACTTGCATGATCTTCAGCGTAGGTGAAAATATACATTATAATAATCCGAGTGCTGTTTTCAGGATCAGTGAAGTTGCTGGGATCGCCCTCCAGTGGTGTAATTATGCATTGCAAGTTGGAAGACTATCAGACCTGGAAAAATCTCTAATGAGCAAATTCAAGCTTTTGTACCAACCACAGAAGCAAGAGAAAAAAAAAAGTGGCGCCTAGCTGGGAACTTACAAAATGAAGGCTTGAGCAAATGTCACACACACAATGTTCTTAAACGTCTGAAGCTTCGATCTTAGATCAACGAAGTTTCCATCGGGGCTTCCAGACTCATCAGTGCAAATCATCTCGGCATGACAAAAACACTGAAGTCTCACTAATACTGTGTGCACACATTTATTAATGGGTTTGTTTTATTTACAAAGCCCAAGAATAATAAAAACACACATTTACCCATGTCATACACAATCACACCTGAAACACGTTAACAGGGCAAATGCCTGCAAACAAAGTAAAACGCATGTACAGGATATCAATAGGACTGAGAGCACAGTGTGTGTCTCTGGTTTAGAATTCAGTTCTAGGCTGTGCGTACTCATGGTTTTAATTAAAGCATTAAGTCACAGTGAATAGCTTCTACACACACACAGTGGTATAACACTGGGGGTTCAATGCAGCGCTCCGAGCTGGACACAGGGAGACTGACACACAACGAGAGCCTCCGCACAAAAGCGGTGTCGACACTCTGAGGGATGGGAGGCAGAGGGACAGAAAATGGTGGAGAGGGGGATGACAAACCGTGTGATGGGACAAACACAGAGAAACTTTTGTTCAGAGGTTTGGTACAGTTATCCCTTCATATATACATGTGCGTGTATATAACTGCATAGAAGCCTATCACCCCTTTGTGCAGACGTCGGCAAAACCTGCCAAGGTTGTGCGTTAATCTGCGGAGGGCATGGGGGCTGGGGGAGGTCAGTTCCATGGAGGTTATCTGGACACAGAAAATCTCCCATTAATCCATCGCTAATCACAGACGCCCGGACGACACCGGTCCACTAGAGCACTCCCTGGCGAGCGACAGACCTGGGGGAGCGCCATGCGGCTGACAGAAGAGAGCTCTTCACAGCTGGGCAGGTCATTATTCATAGCGAATGCAGGATTCGAAACGACAACAGAAAATAGATACTTTTCTGCCTGTCACAAGGTGTCACAAAGCAGTTACTAAGCCAGCCAGGATGTGAACAAACTCCTGGGTGAAAAAATAAAACCATTCATTTCTTTCTAATAACAGTTTATAAAACACCGACATCTTGACATCTTTACAGCTATATATTCACACCATAACTACCGGAACTGCTCGTATAACTCACGAACACTGATCAATAAAGAGAATGCAGCATGGGAATGGTTGGCATGGATTACAGTCCCTGGCACAGCGTTGGCAGGGAAAGCTGAAGCCAGTAAGGGGGCAGGACAACCGTTTACAGGTTTCCCTGTTGGCGTGTTTGTTTTGAAGTGTGCGTCGCCTGCATGCAGAGTAAACCCAGTAAACACAACAGATCCACATAACCACGCTTTATAGAAGTTCCTGAAACAAATTTACTATCTTCCAATTCCACTGGGTCAGAATACAAAAAAAAAAAAGACAAAAACAAAGTGGGTGGGAGGAGAAATCATACAATCAGACCAGAAACGGAGCCGCTTCTGATCTTACCAGCATGGCAGCAGCGTCCGATCGGTCTGGGCTCAGGCGGGACGGGAGCCTTCTGGAATTGTGTTTGTGTTTATCATCGTGTCGTCGCCCCCGTGCTCAGCAGTCGGGCTCTGCTCTGCCGTGTCGAGCGCCGGACAGACGTGGCTGGCACCGCACCGCACCACCCACACCTCCCCCCACCCCCGTACACCACGTTAGTCGTCCACAGTGATGTTGCGGAAGAGGTACGCCATGGACTCGCCGTTGTGGATGCGGCGGATGGCCTCGGCCAGGATCATGCTGACATCCACCGTCTTGATCTTGGGGCACTGCAGCTTCTGCACCTCATGGGGCACGGTGTTGGTGACCACCACCTGGAGACGATACGGAAAACACACAAATGATCAGGACAGGGGGGACAATTCCAAACCGCGTCCTTTTAAAACATTCACAAGCTTAAGCTCTCTGGACGGGTTCAGTTGGTGCAGCTTTCCAATATAGCAGAGTTCACTTGTATGCAGAACAAACCGTTTTTGTTGACGTTTAAACATTGGATCCCACCCTAACCCTACTCACAACTGTACATGCTTATAAAAGGGTCTTAAAGTCCAAGAATCAAGAGCAGAACAAATCCACTGTTCTTCAGATTCTTCACAAGTTCTCCTCCACCACCTTTCCTAACAATGACCCCCGAGAGGCCGTAAACGCTCCAGGGGATGGGACTGACCTCATCAATGGCCGACTCCTCGATGAGACGGGGGGCGTCGGCAGACAGCAGGCCGTGCGTGGCCATGATGTAGATCTTGTAGGCGCCTCGCTCCTTCAGGATCTCTGCCGTCGCCACAAAGTCCTCCACATCGTCGATGATGTCGTCCTGACGGGACACACAATGGCAATGTCAGCACACGCATGCAAATTGCATGCAGGTGAAGAGGTTTCCTTCTCTCTCTCCCCATTTGATTAATGCTTTAAAAATCTTCCTTTTTACCCAGTTTCCACCAAAAGAAACCCCCCCCAGTATTAAGACACCTCACTCCTACTGGGTGAACAGAATGAATATGAAAAGAAAGTGAAGGCGATGCTGTGAATGGATGTTGTTCCCGAAGCACAGTAAAAGGAAATGGAAAAATCTCTATGTCTTACAACAATGATGGCAATCCGTCCTCCCACGTCCCCCACCACCGTGATGGGCGGTTTCTCCTTCGCCATCATCACTGGAATGCAAAAAGGGTGCGTTTATCAGAGGTTTATTTAATAAATTTAATAAATTCCCCAAAAATTAAGAACACCGCAAAAAACAAAATCAACCATGTAGATTGGGTAAGTTGGGTTCAAGTAAGCTTCCTAAAAATGCAAGGCATTTTTATGGATTTGTTCTTTGGATTGTGTATACACAACCCCACAAAAGCACATACAGCCTAAAGCACGTCCCTTCCCACCCCTCTCCCGATCTCAGCCTCTCACTCCACAGAGTGAAGGCAGGGGGTTATCTGACAAAAGACTGGCCGGGCGGTCTTCGAAGCTGGGAAACTTATCCACGACTTCCTTGGGGGGTGGGTCAGTGCCACATGGCACCTCTGGAGTGGACGCCAACACCAACGTCCAGGGTGTGATGGTACATACCTCGGCTTAACAACTGGGCTGGAAAGCACCAGGGAAGTGCAGCTAGGGACCAAAATCAATATGGGGCTTCAAAATCAAGTTCACAAAGTTATTAGCTTGTCGATTAATGTCTCCCGTTATAATAGTTGGCATTCCTTCAACATGATTTGTACTTTAGGGATTCATCCCTTGGCAAAGCTTTCCCGACTTCGGGGGGGGGCAGGGAAGTTATTATTGAGCTGGCAGGGAATATATATCAGTCTCCCATTTTACCCCACCTACTAAAAGAAAAAAGTTCCTTAATATCATATCAGGTCCCTCATACAGAACATGCCATGCACCATTATAACAAGCTGCTCTTCCACCCATCATACCCATTCAGACTTATGTATTTTAAAGCTGCCAGCACCGAAACCAATAAGCCTGGTCCAGATATTCGATCAGAAACAGAATTTGTAATGTGTAACAATAAAATGAGAAAAGCTCTGATGATTCAAGGTGGCACCTTAACCACTCGCAAGTGCTGGAGCTTTAAAATAGACATGAAATAACAGGATGCGTTATCAGTCCATCAAAGCCCACACAAACCAATGCAGGTAACCAGAGCTGCTAAAGTTCACCCTGTGCATCCACGGTCCCATCCCCCATCTCGACAGCGGCTTTGCTCATGCCCCACATCCAGAGCCTGTGACACCAACTGATGGCCAGGGAAGCTCGGTGCCCAGATACGGCCATATTGACCAGTGTGCAAACTGTCTACCAGAATAGAAGCCATAGAAACAGTGGGGGTCCGAGACCATATACGTGCTGCTACAAGGGGAGCAAAAAAAAGATTGGACAGACAGTTGGGCAATAGTTATTTTCTCCAAACTCCTGAAGGCTCAGACCACAGAGAGAGTGGAACTAGGAAACAAAAGCCAGCGCTGCGATAAGGGTTCGAGATCCCGCTTCCAGACAGTGAGAACGTTGACGAGCCCCTCGCATCTCATTAGAGTTTTTAATGACTACAGGTTACACAGAACAGGACGGGCTTGATCACACGAAGACAGTACCGGATAAAAAGCCTGCCATCAAAAATTCTCTTGTTCTTTGGACATGTCTCCAAGAACAACATTTTGGCAGAACAAAAGACAAAAGTTAGGGTTTAGTATTCCAACACAAAAATAACTTCTTCATTAGTTCCTTTTTCTTTTGCTTCTGGGGTAATGAATCTTCATTAGGAGACTAACAGCACAGAATTAGAAAGCAGCGGAGGGATCTACAGAGGTTGGAGGCTCTTTTCAGGTAGTCTCGTACCTCTGGTGTTAAACAGCATTGTGTTTGACTTATTAGCTGGATTATAGATCGTTAAACTGGGATCTCTTACATGGAGCGAGAATGATTGGGCAAAATATCAATCAGCAGCTGTAAAATCGTGATTGTGTGACAAATCCGAGTTTTGCGTTGCTGGCGACTGGTGTATCAACCCCCAGGGTCGAAGGTCAAATGCTAATTGGCATTCATCTTTATTCAAAAAAAATTTGGGCTCCCTGCAAAACAAATGCATCCTAAAAACAGGTCAAATGAAGTATGTAGCAGAGGCCCAAAGAAGCACAAAGGGATACAAATGAAGTTAATACACGTGTCACCAGGGAGGAGAACGCTCTACCTCCGCCCCCCTAACCAGCCACTGCTGAGGGAACGGCGAGAGCGTCCTCACGATTTCAACACCGATCGGCACGATTCACCGTTAGACAGTCGGGTCTGAAACCATGAATCTGGGCGGACGGCAATTCTGTCCAACCACCCAACACAGAGGGCTTTGATCTCTCAGCGCAGTGGACACTCCCCGGAGCCTCCCTCCATCCTGCAGGGCCCCTGCTGCCTTTGGCACCGGTCCCTCGGTGGGCAGAGCGAAAATCGCTCGCAGAGGGGCACTGATCGGGCTGACCGCGCTCGAACGTCACAGTCATGCAGGGTGGAGACCCGGGGACGTATTTTCCACTCCTGCTCGCCACCATTGCCAGTGACAAAAGATCAGACAAGTTTCAACAGAGACCACCCTCTGCAGACGGGCAGCCTCTGAGCACAAGGCACCCAAGTGACCAGCCGTGCCTTGGCTTTGAGCTGCACCTCGCGGTTGGTTTTAAATTTCTATCTCAGTGGAGTGGAAGATGGTCCCCTGGGTCCCCTCCTCAGCACACATGCCACAGTTACAGCCATGCCAGGGGTTCCTCTCCTGCAGCCAGGGTCACTCCGACTGCCTGTCCATGCCACCTTTACCTTGTCGTGGCTCGGCCCAGTGCCAGGCAGTGCCAGACAGCCAGCCTACAGCGGCAAAACCACACTCCTGAAGGATTTAGTTCCTATTATCTTCTATTTTAAATGTACTGGTGGAGAGAAATGGAAGAACAAATCGACAATCTGATATAAATTCACTGGGGAATGAACGAAAAATACTAGGACTCGCCACTGGAGTTTCAACATTTCACATCAGGGATTTGGATTTGAAGCACGAGCCCAATTTTGGAGTTCCAGGTCGGGATTCACAAGGGATAC
The DNA here is from genome assembly GCF_036373705.1 of Amia ocellicauda. Lineage (NCBI taxonomy): Eukaryota > Metazoa > Chordata > Actinopteri > Amiiformes > Amiidae > Amia > Amia ocellicauda. Next base: position 21,391,313 of record NC_089854.1, on the reverse strand, counting down.
CCGTGTGTTTGGAGGTACAGGGTTCCTCTGTAGCAGATACAGGCCCTGTATTCCACACAGGTGTTAAACTATTCACACACAGTCTGAGCTCTGGCTGAAAGAGGCGAAACCGTGCTGAGCCACAGGGACACGAATTTGAATCTGCAGCACACCGCCCTAGGTCCAGACTGCCTCGAGCGAGAGCCCATTTGAGATTGGGTTACTTTTGGGTTTTTGCGATTCTGGAAGGGCAATAGAAATGGGGTAACCGCGTCTCAGGGAGTGTGCCTGGCATCAGAGATTGAAAGCCCTCACCACAACAAACTCTACATGCATGTGTTAAAGAACCATCTGGAGAGTTATTACGGTGATCAAAAGCATAATATTGATTACTGTCATACTTGGGAGCTCAATGCCAGGAAACGGGGCCTGCTGCTTCCCTATTACCAATAAAATAAATGGCACATTAACACAAGTTCAACACACAGCACGACACAGGTACAACAACAGGATTTGAAAAACCTACTTTGTCCACTATGATTGGAAAGACAAATTTACATTTATCGTTTTTGCTAACTGCATCAGTTGCAGGCACCCGGGAAATATTGATTACGATCATTTCTAATTTAGAAGAGGATGTAAACAATGTTTACCTGGGAAATAAAATATTATAAAAACTCTGACTGCAATACAAAACCACACAGTGCTGGCACAAAATCATTACTCTGTTACACAGCATCAGCCAGATCTTTTGTGCAGTATTTCCCCAACTCAGAGAGAGAGGAAAAGGGAAGACAGGGAGGGAGAGAAGGAGAGAGGGAAAGACTGAGAAGCAAGAAGAGGTTTTAAAAAAAAAAAAAAAAACTGGTCTGACAAGACAATTTTCTGAAGGTGAGCAGGACATCCAGTGAGGTCACCCGTGTGTCAATTATGAAAACAAAAAAAACTCCACCCGACCCGATCTCATAATGAAACCAACAGGTGGGGAATTTCCAGATCGAACTACAGAAAGGGCGTGTGTAGATTTTTCAAGTCCTGGATGGGAACATCAATGGTAACAAAAACAATATACAGTTCCTATATTCCTCAACGGTGTGTTGACCCCCCAATAACCCGAGCACTGATCCTACAAGCCGTGACATGTTTACAGTGTTGCCATTGTTCATAAATGCATAAACACACATCTGGGAGGCAACTTGAGCAGGCAGGAAGCTCGGAAACAATGACTCACGACTCTGGGTTTTTATGACAGTTTGGTCATCTGCCTTGGCCAAGGGAACCCATCACATTATAAACGGTGTGTGTATTGGGGTCATGGGTTCAGTCCCAGGTGGGGGACACTGCTGTTGTCCCCCCGAGCAAGGCACTGTACCCAGAATGCTCCAGTACAAACCCAGTATAAATGGGTAATTGTATGTTAAAATAATGCAATATATTGTATTGGGATTGGGGCGATGCCCACAACACCACACTGGGCATTGAACCTCACGGCGCCTGTGATGGAAAGGGCTTGGCAGAGCCGCCGTGTGCTGCCCTTGGCCAAGGGTACAGACGCAGACCTCCTAGAGGGCCGACCACGACCGTTGCCGACGGAAGGGGGTTCTTACAAGGGAGCTCCAGCCCTGGGTGTCCGGTACTGTTCCTCACGGAGGGCGGGGAGTGTCTGCCGTCGGCCATGTCGGACTCTGAGCACTGCGCCTCGCCGTGCATCACCGCCAAGCCCAGCCGCAGCCGCTCGGCATATGACTGAGCCCTGCAACAAAGACATACATATCACACTGAGCCCTGCGACACACACACACACTTCTGAGCACAACTGGCCGATTTCAGGAAGTGTTCTGCAGGCAACAGCTCCAGGAATGCATAGGCAAAACTTGATACACCTAAATATTTATTCTGTACACCACAGTAAATGTAATAAACACATCCATGGGAAACTTTCCTGCTCATTCCTTCCACCTGCGAGATTCCAAACATAGAAACAACCTCTTTTTCATAACAAAAATGGGAGGTCTTTCTCCTCGATCGCTCTGGATCAGACTACACTGGGCAATAGTCACCAGCCCTCTGCAGTTCAAAACCCTGCCACGCGTCCTTGTCTTGCATGGGCCTCTGTATTCACTCTGTGGAGGGGTTGGCCGATGTTATATTTACCTTTTAGCAGCAGACGGCGACTTTGCCACTATAATTGCGTTGCGATAGTCTGGGATCTGCAAGGGGAACAAACAGCAAAGGTCTAAAAATCACAAAACCAGGAAAAACAATTTTCACTTATTATTGATGTCGATTTATGCTAATAGACACACTTAAGCCCGTGGGCTCAGGGTACCTCCTCCTGGATGTACTGCAGCAGGAAGGGGGAGGCGCGCAGGTTGTCCACCGGGAAGCTAAAGAAACCCTGGATCTCTTTCTGGTGTAAATCCATTGTGATGATGTGCGTCAGACCTGGGAAGAGGACAAAACACACTGGTTACAAACAGGCACGTGCCACCACCGTGTGCCTGTGCTCAACCTCCTGTATGGTGACCAGTAAAATCCTCTAGACAGGCACCAGGTCCCAGTCCATCAGCAAGGAGATAACCACACCCATAAAAGCATGCAAATCCTCACCTGCTTTAGCCAGCATTGATGCCAGGAGCTTGCAGACAATCGAGCCCCTCTTCCGCATCTTGCACTGCTTGCTGTAGGGAAAGTAGGGGATGACGCCGATGATGTTCTTAGCACAGGAGGTCTTGAGGGCGTAGGCCATGACCAGCAACTCCATGATGGCGGTGTTTACATCTCTACATTCAGCACAAGAGGCAAGATTAAAGAGGAGAGAGGAAAAGAGAAATGAGTCTGCAAGCATTTACATAACGGCAAAGGCACTTCTATTCACGTCACACCTGTTCGAGCAATTCGATTTATTTTATTGTTGGCTACAAATCAATTCACAATTTCACATGCATTACGACAAGTGTGCATCAACTCTGACCATCTACTATCCTTCTGCGTGCAGCGATGCACCAAACAAACCCCGCACAGTAATGCCGCGTGGCAGTGCCGAGATCAGGGGAGGGCAGAAGCTTCCAGAGAGCCCAAGAAAACTTTTGAACCGAACATCAAGGTGCGTCTGCTGGTGACGTTTTCTTCGTGGTCTGACGGGTTTTAATTAGAACTTGGCTGGAGTCGATGCAGTGCGTTTAGCAACACAGGGGGATCCAAAATGCATTAATATAGCTGGCAGGAAATTTATGAGGGGCCACTAAGCCAGTCAAATAGAGGCAGTATGACTCGGAAAGGGACCCGAACAGGCAGAATGCGCGGATCCTCGAACTCACCTGGGAATGGTCTGGATGATGAAGATGTCTTGGCCGCGGACGGACTCTTTGACATCTACTCTGGTCTCTGTTTTAAAACCAGAACAAAAACAAATTGGCAATCGAATACATTAAGGTACAGAAATCTCCTTTAAAGAAAACATTAAATAAATAAATGACCAACAAGGCAGGGCAATCCCTTCTAGACCCGCTAAGGAGTGTCTGCAGGTTACTTACGCAGTCGGCATCTCAAACCAAAAAGTGAAATGAGTTTTCACACCTCAGAACACGAGCGGCCAGCCATGACGGCTGGGGCGAGAAGTGCAGGTATTTGTGCTCAGGCTGCTTCTCGTGCAAATAAGAGGGAAACACGCACCTCGATTGGGCTCCTGGTAGACGACTGACTTGCCAAGTTCAACGCCAAGACGCCTGCAAGACAAGTTATGAGTTTAAAAACAGCCAACGAGCAAACTGCATAACGAATTAAACCAGTGTGAAGACTATCAATGCAATAGAGGTTCCTGGAATGTAAATAGTTTCCCCTTAAGACAAAACTCAAATGAAACCATCACACATCAGTTCGTTTTCAGAGTTCAAGACTGCGCACGAGTCCAGGGACTATAGTTGTTTGATCAGTTTTCCATGAACCCCCTACTGGCCTGAACTGTGCACTACAACAACAGTCAAGGTTTATAAGTGCCTGTTGTCCCGAGCCAGTGCAATCTTGGCCCTTGAAGAGCACAACAAAGTCAAAGAAGCACTTTTCCTGTGAAGTGGTGTCAAATAAACTGACGTGATACTTTAATATATAGATGACAAAATTCAAGATTAACTCTCCACCACCCAATTGAACATGAGGTCCACGTTACTCGCGGAACCGTATGAAAACCACTTTCAGGAAAGCCTAACCTCCAACCATGCAGGTTTGAGACTTGACCAAGACCAATAGGAGCCGGGAAAAAAGGCAATTCTGACAGCAACAGACTTTTACGATATGGCAAATTGAGAGTTTGGCCGGAGACTGCGGCCAGGGCCACACCCTATAATAGGCCTGCAGGAAAGGGTCCAAACTTCACTGCTTGGCCTACAGCAACTGCAGCTTTAGATAGACTGTGGTATGGTAAGGTTTTAGCTCTGTCATGGGGAACAAGTATTTTTATTGAAGTTGTTTCTTCAGTGGTTATGTAACTTAATATCATGAATAATTTATAGGTACTCTTTAATAATAAAAAGGAAAAAAAAATGTACCCAAGACAAGACAAACCCAATGCACGATTAAATCTGAATGAATTCAAAAGGTCTTGCACTCCTGAAATGTCCAAAACAAATCTCACGTGTCACACAAAGGATACAGGCAAATATACCACCACCAGCAGCACCATAGCATGCCAGGCAGCCACACACAGTGTGGAACACAATCCCCATACTTGAGATCAGATGCGATTCCAATATACCACAGCTCAGACTGCCCCCGAGTGTCAGCTGTCAGAAGAAAAACATACAAGATCGGGCACAGCGGGAAAACCGTGTGCCCTTAAATCAGCCCACGACAAACAAAGCTAAGCCAAACATTTCTGGGGGCTCCAGTTTTCTTAACATTTGCTCTTGAGATGCCGCTCAGCTATTCAAATGGAAGACCACAGCCTCACATACCAGGGAGAGTAGCACTGTGGCCGTGACTCCTCTCACCATTAATCTCTTTAAAGATCAGGGTAAAAGGGTAGAACACACTGCTTCACACCCAGACCTTGGCCCAGCTGCTTGAAGACCAAGAGCAGGGATTCAAGCTCGTGGGAACAATGACACTGGAGAGACGGAAGTGTAGATTTAATACTCACTACAGTGTACAGCTAGCGTCTCTCCAGCTCGTGTATATTGAGAACATGCAGAGGCAACTTTTATTCTATACGAGAACAATAACATGTTATTGCTGTGGAACCACTTAATGAAATGACCATAAGCACAAATTAAGACCAGGAGAGAAAACCTTAGGCGCCGCCTTTGTTCAGACCACAAAGGGGCCTGCAGCCATTCCTTTGAGAAACAGCTGGGATAAATTTTGGGATCAAAAAGCTACTAGAAAGCCAAACACACAAGCCTGGATGAGTGGAGTCTTCCCTTTCATTACCTTCTTTCTAGGATAGAAAAACTATTTGTAGACCAAGAAACCCTGGCAGCCCTCGAAAGATGGAACTGCCCAAACCCTTTGACACCTAGTCCTTATTATTACAAAAACAAATCCAGCACAAACATGTTGACACTACCGATACAGAATACTCTTACTGCAACAAAAACAGTTCACAGAAAGACAAGTCTTGCGTTTCCAATCTTTCAAAGCACCAGATCAGTTAGTCAACGGTCCCTACCTGACCAGAATAGTCTTAAAACCAAACAATCACAAAGCGACATGTCAGTGTCACCCTACACAAAGCTTAACCAAAGAAATGCTCTGGCCACAATTCCTGGATTTTCCTTCAGAATGGACACACACTATTGAAGATACTTTGAAAACGAGTATCACTTGGGTGATTCACAGTTGGAAAGCCATGTTTGTGTTCAGCTTGCTGGTATGTATCTTCAGCTAAGCAGTAAAATAAAATTACACTGACATATCACCAGAGGAAGGAACAGCCCAGGACAGGCAGAGTTCTGTAGGTTCTCAGGCCCATGTCCGTGTGAAAGTTATTGCTGAAAATGTGAAGAAAGCACAGAAGGCCCAACTCACACTTCAGTCATTTAAGTGCATCTGCCTGCGCAAAGAGGAAAAACAAACCGGGCCCCAGACACAACAGCCTGAGCAAACCAAAAAGGACTTTCCAAATTCCTCTGGCTGTTGACATCTCTCCAGCAAGGACTGCTCAGGGGCTGCTGAAGCGGCCACAGATCACAGATAATGAGCTTATTCATAAACATTGGCCTGTTTAGCTTGAAGCACACATTTTTACTTTCACCGACTGGTTCTGGGGTTACAGCGGTTAGCAAAATAACCTCTGTTTGATTAAACCTTGGAGCAGATAAGGAAGAGAGGCACCGGTGGGGGTTAGATTTATTTCCTGAACAGCAAAGATCAATAATCTCTTAGATGATTGTCAAATTCACATCACAAAATCCCTCCGCAGAGTCTGTGCTTTGGTGCAAAGGCCCATCTCCATTATCTGCATTGATTAATCAATCTGGTAGCAGTCTCTAGTGTTGGAAACACCACCTTCTGTATCGGTCTCCATGCAAACATTAAAAAAAAAAAAAAAAAAAAACCTATTAAAGCTAGCTGTGATGGATCTACAGAACAGTACTGAACCAAGCCTTTAATAACAAGCCTGAAAGTTTACAGGTATTCCTGCCGCGGCCAATACCAAATTAAAACATTAACCAACCCACATGAAAAACAAATCTGCGTTGCCAATATTTTATGGTACCTCAGCAGCAGATTTGTCCTTCTACCTAATGCAAGCCTGCAGAACAGTAATGTGGTTTTAATGAGCGAGCAGTGGGTGGGTGGGCTGGCTGAATTTTAATCTAGGGTTAGGATACTTAATCCTAAATATCAGGGAAGGAATGGTACACAGGTCCCCCTAGTAAGTCTACATGCAATCTTAAGGTGGTGGGATCCCTTACAAATACGACCCAGACATTACAGAACAGCTGAGAACCCTTCTACAGGTGGAAGGAATTAAACCACACAAGAATTGCAGTTAAAGCCTCATGTGGGCCAATCCCTCGCCTCAGGCCTGTTTTATGTTTTTATTGACTACAACAGAGGCAGGGGTGGGACCAGGCCAAGAGCCTCCTGTCGATAACGCTGGAGACTGGGGGAAGAGCCTGTTCATTCAGTTCACTTACTGAAAGGGGCACAATAGTTCAGGCTTGAGAGACCACCTGCACCCTTGCACACACCCATCACCATCAGCAATGCATCTTCTCCGGAGGTGGGCGATGTTTGGGTAAAGCTACAGTGGTGAGCCAGGGATTGGTTCCCTGTCCATCTTTATAACATACATGCATGCATACAATTCGTGCAACCCCCTGCCACATGAGACTATACACACATCATGTGGATTGTGCAAACACGTGAAGGCCACACACTGAAGCAGAGTGGACCCGATTCTTCCCCTGCTTTTTACCATCTGCAGACCCTGGCACGTTGTACTGGCAGCTATGGATCGCAGTGCTTGTGCGGAAGGGCAAACACACATCAGACATTCAAATCTGAAGGCTGCGTGGAGCGACCCCTGCAAAACGCAATGTCAGACTCGCCCGCAATGCCATGCACACAATCACGATCACAACAAGGCAACGAGGGACAGTACTCACTCCGTGATCTTCTTGGCCAGCTCCGTGCAGGCTGCCGTGGAGTTGGCAGAAAAGACCCGATACCCACTTTTTGCGACATTCATTCTGGAGCGGAAATCATACGAACGCCGCGGCGCTCCAGAGGGAGAGAAGACAGACTTGTTGTGAGGGCCTAACAGCTTCCTGGACATGTGTGCAATAACAAGATAACAATATTCAATAATAGACCTATATAGATACCGCAAAGGGGCTATGCTTCCCTTTGCAAAAAATAAAATCCCCTCCTGGTCGGTATCTGGCAGCAACTCAACAACTATTACAGCTGCTGCTGCTACTGTAACTCACTAGTATCAAGAAGAACCGGTTACACAATCCAATCTAAGCCACTGTCGTTTAAGGAGGAAACGGATCAGCCAGTCAAGAATAAGTGACAAACACTAAGTTAAAGACTAACGCAGAGCAGCTCCCCCCCCCCCCCCCCCCCGAACAAGCAGAAAAAGTAACTATGTTTCTCAGTTGACACTTACTTTCCGTTTGTTTGCACGTCGCTACCGGGATTGGGACGGTGGCCGCGGTGCAGTAGCTGCCTTTAATGGACGGAGACGGTCTTTTGAAACGAGCTAACGCTTCAAAAATAATGCAGAGAGAAAAGAGACGCCAAACACTAGGCTCAACGTCAACGCGCAAAAAGAATGGAAAACAAGAACAACGCCAAAGGATCCGTCCGCACACTGCTGGTTATTATACCCCAATACTAATCAGACTCGACCACGATCAAACCGCTAGTGTTTGTGCAGCTATATGACGACCGAACTTAGTGTTGTTTACAAAGAAATGCATGCATGAAGCTGCCTGGCTGGATATCACCGCATTGGTCGTGTGAATGGATGGATATCCGCTTGTTAAACAACCGATGCACTTCTCATCCACATCCACAGACAGATGCGTTAAATACGTGTAGAAAAATAAGCCAGGAGTTGCTGTAAATAGTTGCAAATACAACAATCCCCCCCCGTCTCTCTCTCTCACGCTTCTGCAAACTTTGTAGCAATGCGGTCACGGAGCCGAGCCATCCCCGGATGCTGATTGGATAACAGCTCTGTGGAAGGGCAGCCGGGACGACCAATGAAAACGCAGAAGATAAACACACGTAGGCAGGCTGGTGCGGAGATCGGCCAATCAGAGGTCCTTTTGGTTTGGCAGCTGAAGGTTAAAGGGTAATGACCGTTTCCGCTGTTTTAAGCCTACATTGTAGCAGGATTTGGAAATAATAATAATAATAATAATAATAATAATAATAATAATAATAATAATAATAATAATAATAGGATTCGTATATTGTAAATAAAATTGTTTACAGTAGTAACAAAGGTATTCGAGATCGTACAAAATATTGCTCTGTGTGGTTTATTTTATTCAGATGAGAAAGACTACCCTGTATGTTATAGACAAAAATGGGTTTTAATTGGATTTATTAAAACTGATAACAGGACAGTACAAATTAAGCAAGTCAAGCATTAATGAAACACCTTTGTACATAGAGAACACCAACTACACCAAAGCACTTTATTCATTGAGTCCAAAGGCTGAAACTGAATACAGACAGTAATTACTTAATTGTTCTACAGTACTATTTTTGTTTTAATTGACCAGAAGGAACATATTACAATAATAAAATAACGTTTCTAAGCATAAGCATTAACACAGTCCCTATTTGTTTATTTCAAAATAACCTAAAACCAAAGACTTTTCCTGTAGAAAACACACAAACACAAACAGCTATTTCAGCATTATTATTGCCCAACAAAGACATTCTTCAGTTATGTCCAGATCTATAAATCGAACAGATACAACGTCAGCATTCCTAGTTTTAATCATAACTTTTGCTTGATTGTCCTGTGCCTGTTCTGCAGCAGTGTGGCCTGGTGTCCATTCTTAAGCATATAAATCCATAAATGTCTTTCTGATTGCATACACAAATCAAATCCAGCAATCAGGACTTCTTCATCCCAAACGGTTTATTCCAGATTCCAGGGAGTGCCTGCTTTACCTGCAGATACAGAGACAACAGGACCAGAACAGGTTTAAGGATGGCGATGCTGTATTGCCTGTACAGAACATCTCTCAGCCTGGTCATCTTATCCCGGCTGTCCTCTTGTCCCAGCTGGTTAAAATCTCATGGTCTTGTGGGTGGGGCCGCTGATAAAGCCAAGGTCTGGGAGGACTATGCACTTATATTCTTGCTACATGCCCTGCTGATCACCCAGGCACCCACTCCAAAACTGTCGGACTGTAGAGAGCTGTACCTACACTTTAGCCTGCAGAACCAGGTTCCCCAGCAGATGACCACTGATGCTTTTGCAGGATGAACAGCGTACCTGGCACCCCTGTGATCCACCCTGGGCTGGCCAATATGTCCACTCCCACACAAACTGTTCTCCATGGTCACACAAAAATAGACCTGGGACTGAAAGGTGAGACACCACCTGGATTGCGAAAACATAATTTCTAGCTGCGACACACACGTATCCAGCACCCTGTCGTATTCTCCCTCTCTCTTTCTCTCACACTCCTTCTCCTTTTTCCTCTTTATGCTTCCCACTCCTACTCCTCCCCTGGCGTTGCTCCTCAGCCCCGGAGCACCTTCTCCTTGAGCAGGTCCAAGATGACCTGCCTCTCCTGGCTCTCCAGCTCGAAGCGGCGCTCCCTCTCCCTACGCTCAGCGCTCAGCCTCTCCCTCTCCAGGGCGATCTTGCTCCTCTGGATCTCCAGCTCCTCGCGCCGCAGGGCCACCTCCTCCTCGCGCAGGTGCTGCTCCGCCTCCGCCCGCTTCTCCAGGAAACTCAGGATCTCCGAGTACGTCTGGCAGCAGCACTGGCAGGGCCTCTTGGCCATTGGCGCAGCCAGCTCTGGCAGCTCTTCTTGCTCCTCTGTCTCTGGGGTGGGCAGCCCAACTGGGGGGAGAGAGGGAGACAGGGGACAATGAAAAAATTGATACATCATCTAAAGTAATATTATTACCGGTGTTAGTGTTGCTCCTCCATCTCTGGAGTGTGGGGGTGGAGAGGAGACAGGGAACAGTGGAGAAGGGTCAAGGAATAAATGGTGGATACTTCAGTTAAAGTAATGCTAGAAGTTCTGTTAGCTTGGATGAGACCATGAGACTCAAAAATCAATCCTTTGACTCCCATAGCTACATCACTCATGTATGGGTGTCAGCAAGAAGCTCTTTTCATCCACGCACTGTGACGTTATTATGAAGCCTTGGGTTTGCCATTCATGACTGGCAGATATGTCCAGGCCTTGATTTAATCCAAGGCCAAAGGGGAACGTGGAAAAATAAACAGGTTCTGTTTACAAAGCATTACATCATTTTGTTTCCTTGTGAAACTTGCAAGAATGTTGTTTCTTGGAAAAAATACTGCATAATCCCCCTTAAAGTCCTTCCTCAACTCGCTGTAGTTAGAGCAGCGATTGATATTTCATTTTATTGCTTTTCGTGGGTCTTAAATACTTGTTTTGGCACTAGAGTTGGAGAAGTTTTTTAAGTCATTTACAACAGGAACAGAAGAAGTCTAAGAATGGGGACGCTGTATTAGTGATGCACAACCTGTTCTGGTCATTTTATCCCAGCTGTCCTCTTGTCCCAGCTGGTTAAAATCCCATGGCCTTGTGGTTGGGGCCACTGATAAAGTCAAGGTCTTTGCTCTTATAGTCTTTCTACATGCCAAACTAACTGCCCAGGCACCCACTCCACGTCTGTCTGGAGAGAGCAGCAGAAGGCCACTGTCGGATCTGGGAGGGTTTGCTCCAGACCCACTAATAACTCATAGTGGTGCCCTGGTTGGACAGCCATCCACAGGAAAGTGCTGACACAGCTCGGCAGCATCTCCTCACCTGCCTCTGCTGGCCCTGGCTGAGTCAGTGGCACCGGTTTCTCCTCAGACTCAGGATGCTCCAGCTCTCCCAGCGCCCTCTTCCTCAGCTCCACAGCTGCCTCGTCCTGGTACTTGCTCTCTGTAGCTCCTAGCAGACCCTTCTCAGCCTCCAGCTCCAGTACCTCATGTAGCAGGTCCTCCTTCTGTGCGTACAGACGCTCCGTCCCGAACCTGCACACACACACACACACATTTTTTCTGTTGCACTATACTAGCACTATACTAGCCACTTGGACTGATGCTCCAAGACCGACCCAGGAGCGGTACCAGGGGAGTAGGGGTGTTGGGGTTCTGACCTCCGCAGGCTGGCAAAGTCCTGTTTCTTATAGTAGTCCAGGAGCAGTGCGGTCCTCTCCCTGCAGCGCCTGGCGTCCACCTCGAAGCTCTCATCCTGCAGGGCGGTACTGACGAGCTCGCCCACCCTAGACCAGATGCGGCCGGGCTCCTTGGAGGAGAAGGGGTTCTGGGCAATGACCTCACGCAGGAGCATGATGTCGTGACGGGCAGAGAAACGCACCTGGCGCTTCCGGGGGGTCGTGGAGAGGCCGGCCAGGGAAAAACCTGGAAAGAGAGAGAGAGATATCACAGCTTGCAACAAGATGAGGAACTCAACCTAACCATGTCCCCAAACTATAAAGACAAAATCCTGTGCTTTGGTTTAGTAAAATTCTGTGTATTTATGTAAAATCTCTTTGTATTTTGATGTACTTAATCTCGTATTATGCACGGGATCAATGTTTTGGCATTGTATGAACTGGTCATGTCATTAAAGCTGATTGTGAATTTGAAATTGAGAGAGAAAGACAGAGAGGGTGGGGGGAAGAAAGGGGGAAAATAGAGCATGGGAAAGTGGGGGGCAAATAATAATAATATGCTAATAAACATACTATTATGTATTCAATCAATCAATTTTATCAGTCAGTTTTTATTTGTATAGCGCCCTTCGCAGGGTAGCCACAGAGCGCTTTACAGAGTGGTAAACATACAACAAACGTACAGCAAAGTAAAATACATAAATACTATAAAATAAAATATAGACCTGTAAACATTTTTCATGATCTAGAATAAAGTGACTGAACATTTAAGTAAATAAACCATTTAGGCACGGAGGAGAGACAAACAAAAAAACTCCTATGGATGGCATGTAGGAGAAAATGAATCTCTGGGGGTCCACGGCTTAGGGCCTAGACCTAATGGTTGCCTCCCCTCCAGGCAGTATAGTTGTTACAGCAGCAAGGAGATCAGAAAGTTCTTAATCGGTGCTGCTGGCTGTGCTCTTCCCTCTGGAGGAGGCCATCGGGGGTGGGGGGGTTGGACCATCAATTGCAATGGCTCGTCAGACCTTGGGTGTGGATGCCCCGTTGGCCCTCCGTGGTGAGGTGCCTCTGGGGTGGGTTGTGCCTCATCAGACTTCCTGCTAACCTGGTATTATACTACAGCTTCTAACCTTCTACTAGTGCTATAATTATTATGACTGATATTATTATGGCATTCAACCATAAAAATACATATCCAATAATAGTTTTGCATTTCATGCACAACGTACTGTAACATGCATACAAAGTATATTAATTTACTTTAAATTAATTTCTGTAACTCAAGTTATCCCCTGAAGTAAAAAGCTAAGCCATACGTACGTACTCACCGCTAGGCGTTTAGGAAGAGAGGTGCGTCTAACAATGACGTCACCTCACCTTCTCCTGCGGGATAGTCGGGTGCATCGTATCTAACACTATGTCATCATCAATATGGGCTATGCGTACTTCTACATCCTATTTATTTTCAATAACAATATAAATAACCCGCATTTGTGTTATCCTAAAATGACAGCAGACATTGTTCTTCTTTAAAAGTTTAACATTGAGGGGGAATTCTTTTTTTAGTGCTAGTACTTTTTGGTGTAGGTGATCTTTTCCAAATGATCCTAAAACAAGTGTCTGTATTTGCATACACACTGGATGGGTGCTGCAACTCACACTGCAGGTATCCGCCGTGTGGGAACTGTGTATCAAACGTTGTTAAACGCTGCATCAGATGCTATGTAAATAGGTTCGTTTGATTTATTGATTTATTTGATCTGACGCACAGTCTCAATTAAACACCGCGTTATTAAATAAGCTATCCCGCTAACCCGCCACACACCAAAGACCAGGCCGTGCTTTAATTGAATTTAAACCGGATCCAGGCCACCAGAGCTGAACCTGCATCTCTGACGGTACACTGTGTGACTGCCGCACGTAGCGGTCCAACACAAGCGCACGTCTGCACGCCTGCGCTGTGCACAGAGAAAACACAACGGAGATGAGACATGCATATTCATCTCCCGAAGTGCAAAGCAACGCATATGCATTTTAAATGCGTATACAACACATCAAGCAATCCTAAGGGAATAAACACCTATGTGAATTATGATTATAATAATAATAATAATAATAATACACGTGTCTGAGTCGTTACGGTGTTTTAATGGGTTCTTACCACTGTTTTGCATTGGAGCTACACGTTCCATCCCTTCTTGTGTCCCCCGGTCAGCTGATACGCACGAACTGCTGAGGTCACAGTACACGTCCCCTCACCAGTACAGGTTCCACTCTGACGTGTAACTCAACTTCTCAGGAAATCTGGCAAAACTGGAAGCTCGGAAATCTGTTGCTACTCAAAGTTCCCACAAGGGGCCACCAAAACACCATGTTTTAAAAAATCAATCCCGCAAGAGCATATCGTCCAAAAACAGAGCCAGCAGTTCAAATCACGGCCTATGTATTTCAAATTAAGCTGAATGTTTATTTGCTACATGACCTGACCCAGTATGCGCCTCCCATCAGTGTTCGTGAATCAGTATTTGTGGACGTTAAATGCAAAATAAAACAATGATTATCATCATAACTAATCAATTATTCAGTTAATTAATTCATTTGCCACAAAGCTGAGGTTGTGAAGAGGTAAATAACAAAAGGAGTATCATCCCTAAACACTTTTGAAGATGGTCTAAAAATTGTACTGCAGTAATCCTACAAGTTTACATGTATTCAGGAGTTCAGACAACCCCAATAGAAGTATGTAGTTGAAGGTAAACAGTTTATTTTGGCCTTGACTCAGAGAACAAGGACCTGGTCATGAGGATGAGGTCAGCAGAACCCCCCCACTAGCGGGAATGAGCCGAGGAGCTGCTGCAAAAGTGGTGTGTGTGTGGGGGGGGCAGATGTATGCTGGGAACGTGCGTGTGTGTCCGGTTACTGATGCTTGGTAAAATACTGTTTTATTAGTTTAAGTATTTTACAATCAGTAATAAAAACATTCAAAACAAATTTTAATACTTATGATTTTTTTTTTAAATCAATTCTTAAAATCACTTACAAATTTTAAAATCTTAAGTGATTAACATAAACAAAATACATGAACTTCAAATAAACAAGTGCATAAAACAATAAAACAAACTCGTGATTAAAGCAAAACTGCAAACCAACAAAAGGGTCAAATACATTGAAAATAACTGAAAATGCACCGGACAAACCAAAAAACAAATAAAATGATAAAATAAAAAACAAACCAAAACAGTCCGATGCATTTAAAATTAAAATCCTAACGGCCAATGTATTTGACAATAGAAAAAAACAGAACAAAACTAACCAAATACCCAAACAAAACAAGTGCATTTAAAATCAACTAAATCTTTAAAAACAGTTAAAATTCATTTTTTAAAAGTCATTTTTTTAAAACCAATCTTTTCATAAAAGGTTAAAAGATCTTGGACTCTGGCTCCAGCAGGGGGAGATGACTGTCCCCGGAGGTGGGTCCCATCACGGGATCCTGAGCTCCCCCAGATCTTGTATCTGCCAGTTCTTAAAGGCTTCCTCCTTGCCCCTCTGATGGACCTCCAGATTGACATAATCCCTAACTAGTACCATGCTCCTCCGCACGATGACAATTGGGTCCAGCTCCTGCTTGTTGAATAAGCAGATGTTCCGTCCCTCCCACAGGGCCTGTTTCACTGCGCAGACGACACGCCACCAGCACCTCAGGGTTGAAGATGTCAGTCCCCTGGCTGGTCCATACAGGATCTGCTGGGCGGTCGCCCGCACAGGAACGGCAAACCTGTGGAGGAACGGAGAAAACAGGAGCCAGACCCTGCAGGCGGAGGGGCAATCCCTAAAGATGCGAGCCTTCCCCAGGCAACCCTTGTAGGGGCAGATGTCATAAGGGGCCATGCATGCATGTGCATGAACACTCGGGTGGGGAGACACCGACTCACTGATGCTTGGTAAGGCAGAAGTCAGGCACGAGATTGGGGTTGTCCGGCTCCCGAATCTCAGTTCAAAAGGTTGCAATTCCTGAAGCACCTGTGCAGTTTTGGGCTACTGTGTGTGGGTGGGGGGGGTTCCTGGTACTGCACAGTGCACCCCAGAGCTTCAGAGAGTCTGTCATAATGTTGCTATCCTACGTGATCCCAAAGTGTCACCACCATCGATACATATAACCGCAGCCAAAGATTGTTATGCTCCCATATTTGCTTCAAAGAAAAAGAAACAGAAAAGATCCCGTGTGCTTCCACGCAGAGAGAGATGTGGGGATTGATGGAGTCTGGAGCGCTGCTGTGTTCACCGGCAGCATTTCATAATTTACTGTCTGTCACACTGAGTCATGTTTATTTATTTATTTATTTATTTCCCAGACTGTTGGTTAAACAAGTTAATGAAGCACCCTTTAAAATATCCCTGTGTGCCCACGCACATCCCCCGCTCGCTGCTCTGAACACCCCACCTGCCGCCGCTCCTCACAAGAGCAATAATAACAATGATAATATGAATAGATTAGCAATGTTTGCAGGCTGCATCAAATCTTCTGAAGCAGTGCTTCCTGTATGAGGTGCAGTTTCCTCCCCATGATGGGAGATATGTGCCAGTACAAATCTGTCTGTCGAAACATACATGCATACATACATATTCAGATGTACACAGACTCACATGCACACAAAGAGCAGTGTAAAAATAACCGTGACCTCACCCTCACCCTGGGCAAAATTACTACGTCCAGGTAGTCACCCCCCACCATGTCTTTTCTGTCCCATGTCTTTGGGTGCAGTATTGGAAGTTGTGCTACTGTAGTTTCCAGTACTGCACAGTGTTGAACAGGAAACCATGGCACATTAGACAATGGCATGTTATCGTGTATTTTTATATGAGAAGATCTAAGCAATTATTCAGTCAGTCAAGATGGTTCACAGAGAGAGGAGACTGAGGTTCTGTCACTCAGCAGTGCATCTGTTGGTATTGAAATCAGCAGGGTGACAGTCATTATCTTCATTAAACTCCCAACAGTCTCATTTTATTCAATCCACAATCCAAGGACCCTCCTTTGCCCAGAACCATTCAGCCCTCCGTATTGATTTGCTGTCCCGCGACAGATCTCATTTCCTCCCTCAATTTTCCTCCCTGGAAGTTTCCTAAGACTTAAGATCTGAAGTCAAAGAGACATTTTCTGCTAAGCCAGTAATTACGGGGGGCAGATTAAAAAGCAGACGTGCTGCAGAATGCTGCGCTGCCTGTCATCTCTCTTTATTAAAGTGCCACTTTCATCTGAATATCAAGCCTTTCAAATACTCTACTTCATAAAAGTGTCACCACGGGCTGGCTTGGATTGTGCCAGCTGTGCTTTATCGGCTTCAAGACTCCCTCTCTGAAATTTGCAAGCAGTTATATTCGCTGATGATGATAATCATAATCATAATCAACATCACCATTATTTGAAATATTTTTTTCAGATACTTTCACATGTTGTAACACATTTCATGCCAAGAAACTTTCATTTCCAATCTAGGATATTAAGCCATACTGTTGGTTGTCAAGGTGTCAGAGATGTAAGTGTTAAAACATATGGTACAGGACAGCCAAAAAGTGTCATACGGGAACACGTATTCATTAGCAAAACATGACATATGATCTCATACATGACCAAAAAGTGTTAGGCCAGATTACATATGATGTAATACAATACGTGTCATTCATGACCAAAATGTGTTATACATGACTAAAAAGTGTTAGGCCAGACCACATATGATGTCATACAGAATATGTCATACATGACAAAAACGAGTAAGACGTGCTCTTAAATTTTATAAGTCGCCCTGGACAAGGGCGTCTGCTAATGAATAAATAATAATAATAATAAAAGACCAGACCACATATGATGTTATACAAAATCTGTCATACATGACCAAAAGTGTTAGGCCAGATCACATATGATGTCATAGAAAACGTGATATTCATGACCAAAACGTGTCATACTTGATCAAAAACTCTTAGGCCTGATCACATACAACATGTCATACAACACGAGTCATTATTGACCATAAAGTGTTGAAAGGGGGAGAAAAGATAAAAGGGAGAGCTAAAATGCATCCATATTATTGCAGTTTGTTGTAAGCCGAGCTCGAGTGCCGAGACGAACTCTCACATTGAGCAACTCATCCAGCGGTCAGGCTGAACAACTTAATGAAGACGAGGGGAACCCGGTCCACTCCTGCTGTGTCTCATCCACCTGCCAGCCTCAGCCTCGCACCCAACCCCGTTTGTGAGATGGAGTCCATGCCGCTGGGCAGAACACGTCTGTCCCCCGATGAAAGACAGAGGAGTTTACAGCAGCGGCTCTGCCTGTATTGTGGACAGTCTGGGCCTTTCCCGGGATGTGTGTCCGAGTCGCCTGGCTCCACCTTCACTTCCCCTGAAGACCCTGTGAGTGCGATACTGTGTATCAGTCAGAAAGTCTGCCATTCCTAGTAATTGAGTCTCCTGGAGCGGACATCATTCTCAGCCTGCCGTGGCTCACGCACCACAACCCAGTCATTTCTTGGACTGATGGGGACATACTATCCTGGGGGCAGAACTGTTTTTCCAGGTGCCTGTCAGACATGTGGAGAGCCCCCTTCTCTCTGCTCCAACACAGATTCCTCCTGAATACGCAGACCTGGCCATGGGCCGTGTTCTGGGCCGGATTGGGACTGGTGACAATCACCGTATATAGGATTGTGCATTGGGACTATGTATTCTCCTTTGTATATCGCTGCTAGTGAACTCAGGGATTAGGGGGTATGGTTTTGGGCTTTAGTTAGGGTTTTAGTATAGTTTATTTTTCTACTTTTAGCTTTTGTATTGATTTAAATATTTTATTTGCCCACACTAATTAAAGGCAAATTTGCCGAACCTGCACGTGGGGACTACTTGGGTGGTAGGAAGTCCCCATCTCTAACTAACTAGGGTGGCATAGTGGGACTAGATTGGGATCCAGTGGTCACTGCCACCCATGACATTCAGCAAAACCCAGGCTGGGACTATGCCATTGACCTCTTCTCGGGCACCTCTCCTCGTAGAGGGTGCATTTACCATCTCTCTCCCAGAGTCACAGGCCATGGAGGAGTACATCAAGGAGGCTCTGAACCTGGGAATCACCCGTCCGTCCACTTCACCAGCCTCGGTCAGCTTCTTTTTCATTTCTAAGAAGGACGGTGGTCTCTGCATCTGCTCTGCATCGACTACAGGGGGCTCAACGCAGTGACTGTAAAATACCGGTACCCACTGCCCTTAGTACCAGCCACCCTGGAGCAAATAAGAGCAGCCCATTTTTTTACCAAACTGGACCTGCACAGCGCCTACAACCTCATCCGCATATGAGAGGGGGATGAATGGAAGACAGCATTCATCACTAACATAGGCCATTACGAATACATGTTCATTGCATTCGGCCTTGCCAATGCCCATTCTGTCTTCCAGGCATTTGTGAATGAGACTCTGAGATCCTTTCTCCATCATTTTGTTATTGTCTACATTGATGACATCTTGATTTACTCTTCCTCCCTCTCTGAGCACGTTTCCCAGGTGCGTCAGGTGCTCCAGTGTCTGCTGTGCAACGGGCTCTACATCAAGAGAAGTGCAAGTTCCACCATCAGCACGTGGGTTTCCTGGGTTATGTCATCGATGCCAGCAGCATGCACATGGACCTGGAGAAGGTGAGCGCTATCATCGATTGGACTCAGCCCCGCACTGTGAAGGAACTGCAGCGCTTCCTGGGCTTTGCAAACTTTTATCAGCGGTTTATCCGTAATTTCAGCACTGCTGCCTCTTCATTAACTTCTCTGTTAAAGGGATCCAAACGCACTTTCACCTAGGCAGACTCCACCACTGCCGCATTTGCCCGCCTCAAGACGTTGTTTGCTACTGCCCCCCTCCTGAGACACCCGGAACCCTCTCTCCCATTCATCGTGGAGGTAGATGCCTCTGAATCTGGAGTGGGGGCTGTCCTTTTGCAGCGAAACGGACAGTCACCCAAGCTTCATCCCTGTGCTTTCTTCTCCCGTAAGCTGTCACCGACGGAGCAATTATGACATTGGCAACCGTGAGCTCCTTGCTGTCAAGCTGGATTTCGAGGAGTGGAGACACTGGCTGGAGGGCTCCAAGCATCCCTTCCTGGTTCTGACTGACCACCGCAACTTGGAGTACATCGAAGAACGTCAAAGCGGACTCCCTTTCTCGCCAGTTCGACTCCTCTCCTGCTCCTCAGTCCGTGGAATCCATCCTGTCTCCCTCTTACATTTTGGATCCCATTCAGTGGAATATCTTGGAGGAATATGGAATATTGTGGAATATTCAGCAAGGACTAGCCTTGATCCGTCTCCTTCCTTTTGGCCGGCAAACCAGACTTATGTTCTGACTTCTGTACACTCCCACCTTCTCCACTGGATCCATTCGTCTCCTGCCTCTGGTCATCCTGATGTCACCCACACTGTAGCCTGGGTCCGGGGAAAATGCTGGTGACCCAGTTTAGTCACCTCCAGAGCCGCCTGCAATACCTGGTGGACTGGGAGGGTTACGGTCCAGAGGAGTACTCCTGGGTTCCTGCCTCCGATGTGCTTGACCTATCTCTCATCACAGACTTCCTTTCTGCCCATCTCACTGCACCTGCTCCTCGGCCCCGTGGCCGTCCCTGCCATGTCCGGTCTGGTTCGGCTGCAGCCGATTGTAGAGAGGGGGTAATGTCACAGTTCACAACACATCCCCAGTTCCCCACAAGATGTCGCAATCGCCCTTCTTTACCAGTCACCTCTCCCAGCTCCCTTCATTCAATCATTCAATCAACATTCCTGAAACCCATGTGCACTTGTTCAATCACCCTCTGCTCCCATTCGCCCTGCACCTCCCAAAATGGTTTTCTGCTTCACATATAAACCCCTCACTAAGTCTCAGTCTTCGTGAAGTTTTGTTATTGTTAGCTACAATTCCAAGCAGTCTCCCTGTGCCTTGAAATATCATTGATTCCTCGACCACCTCCTTTACCTCCCGACCACGACTTTGGACTTCCCCTGATTGCTTGTTTGCCTGATTGCCCGACCATTGCCTGTGACCTCGACCACATATTTGCCTTACCTGTGATTTCCCTGTCCTGACGGTATTCGACCCACGTCTGTCTGACCACCTCCAACACAAACCGCAACTGGGTCTCCCTGTTCCTGTGTCCCGTGGTTCATAACAAATTCACTGCACTGTGTTGTGCTTTACTGCACTATATTCAAACCTCACACCTCTGGTCGTATGACTGCATTACCCTGTGTGAGGTTACTAGACGTGGGGGGGAGGAAATCACTGTGAGTCAGGTTCTCACTCAGGTTCTCCAAGAATCTAAAAATAAAAATCTACAACTGCAGGCACATTTCCAACTGGAGGAGATTATATATTACAGACTGAATCACACAGAGCTACAGCCCAGCTACGGCTCCACAGAGGGATATTGTAATGTCATTAAGGGAAAGCACATTGTTCTCACCTATGAACACTTAGCAGAAGTGTAACTCGGACAATACACCTGTCACAGGCTCGATTTAGGTCCTTTAATCACTGGACTGGTGTCTTTATCTGTGGTGACACACAGTGTGCATCAGGATACAGATTTTATATGTTTGCAGCACCACAATGGTTTCAGTTAAGGCTCATAGCGATCTGTGCGTGTGTGTGTGCGTGCATAGTGTGTGTGGTGCATGTTTATGTTGTCTGTGCATGTCTGTGAGTATGTGTGTTTGTGATGTGTGCTTGTATTGTGTGTGTCTCCCAAACAGCACTAGGGAAGCCCCCTCTCTCTGAAGTGTATGTGTGTGTGGGGGGGGGGGGCGCCACCCTGCCTCTGGAGAGCTCAGGCCGAGGGAGCGGTGAGATTACGCAGCTGTGTGTCTGTTCAGAGGGGTGGGCTCTCCGCACTCACGCTGGCAGGTTCACACAAACACAGGGCTGGGGAGAAGTTAAGAGACAAGGCAGACAAGAAGGCAATCTGCTACTAAGCCAGACAGAGAGAGAAAAACAGAGAGTGAGGGACCATCTGGAAGGGAGTGTGCAGGAGAATTGACTTAGCCAAAGAAGAAAGAAAGAAAAAGAAAGATAAAAAGATAGCAAGGAGAAAGACGAGAGCAGGGGAGGGTTCCCTGGATATATCACTCCTGCTCTGCACTGCTGTTCGCTCCTTCCCCCCCCCCTTCCTTAAGTTGTGCGAGGATTGTGCCAGGAGTGTCGGGGAGGGGGGATTCCTGGATGGAGAAAGTGCAGGGAGAAGGGGAGATGGAGAGACGGGAGAGAGCTGACCAGCTCTCAGAGGCCGAGAGGGCGATGATCCGGGACACCTGGGGGAGAGTGTATGAGCACTGCGAGGACGTGGGGGTCTCCGTTCTCATCAGGTACTTTATTATCATGGATTTACAAAGTTGAATGCATGCTTGTACTTCTTCGTCCACACACACATGCACACAAACACACACGCATGTAATGCAGACGGATGAACAAGCTTCACAAAATTTCTGCGCTTTAGTGACAGTAGTGTTGCATATTTCTGCCTCCATTGCATTACTATTTTCATGCACAGGAAGGAACAGGCATGCCAACGAGAACAGGAGAAAAAATCCTGTGCAAACAAATGTGATTTTTATTTGAGTCGGTGCCGGAGGAGAGCGAACCCCCGTCAAGTCTCAGGGTCAGCCAAAGCTTCAAAATTAGATTTTGTTGTATCCTTATTCAGCATGCAGTTCCTAAACTAGTGTCAGCTGGGCTCTCTCGGCGACATGTGGTCTAATGCATGGCACAGAGGGCACTAGCCCATCCAATAATTACTAATTGATGTGTTTTCTGCTGTGCTGAATTCCTGTTATTCATTGTGTCATGCCTGCTGCTCTTAAGGAGATGTAGATGTGGGGGGGAGGGTTATTTATGAATCCTTCGAGTGATTTTCAAGCTCCATTTATTTAGTCTTTGTGGTGTTTTTTCGTAGCTTAGAATCTTTCCTTAGAAGGAGAGCATTTACAACTCTCCCCAATATGTGCATATTGACAATATTACATAATATAATGTAATCACATTCTCTTTAAATGAGCAACCCTGTCACCCTGAACACAACATGAGCAGCCGAGAGTCTGAGGGGCATCAATAAGATATCATCAGGAGGAAGAGCCAGCAGGAGAAGTGTATTTTTCCACGAGTCTCCCATCGGTAGCTCGACTGTCACTGCTCTGTATCTCACACAGCCAGAGCAGAAATGACACTGAAGGACGGTCTTTCATGAGCCAGATGTGCCTGTGATCCTGCTGACAGGCAATTGCATTACATTACATCTTATGAGCTGCCCGTGTCAGAGGCGGAAAATTGAGATAGATTATTAGCCTCCCACTCATCCTCTTTATCGCAGCTAGCATATTCCTGTACGGTATATATATATAAATATTCTGTATATAAACGTTCAAGCGAGAGTATTTAGAAAAAGCACTTTGGCTTTTACACTTAGAGAGATGTGTGTTTTTAAAAGACTGCAAAATGGCTCAGCTACAGTTCTTCCCCCACCAAGAACACTTCACTAGTTATGAACTCACATCTTTAATTACCCCGATAATGAAGATCTAATTTTCAGATCAACCCTCTTGTTCTATGTTATGTTTGTCACAGTAGGAAAGGGGCAACAAGAGGATATACACACAAGCCAAGGAGGATCGGAAGCGGACTGCGGCAGAATACACATTCAGTCAGTGTAGGAGACAGGGATGACACCAGTCCTCCTCGCCCTGCTTCTTCCTCGCTGCCTGGGCTCTTGTGAAAAACCACAAGAGAGACTGTGCAGTGAGGACTTGGCAAGCGACGTTTTTTCCTACAGCTGCAGAGTCTCCCGAATTGATGTGTAGGGCTAAACAGTCTATAATCCTTTAAGCCAGTTTAACATTTTGTTCCTATCTTTAACAGTAGTTTTTTGTGTAACAATAAGGCATTTCTAAACAGCACCTGGAGCAAAGCGACCGTCCCGCTCCGGGGGCACGTAACACTTCTGGCCTCTAAGTAGGAGAGATAAGCTGAGAGACTCAAAGCTGACAGTGACAAAGAGACAGAGGGTGAAAAGATGAGCCAAACATACTTTTTTATGTCATATTCATATGTCAACCCCGCCTGCACAGAATGGACACACATGTAAGCACACCCGTATATACAGTTCTAGAAAAAATTAAGAGACCACTGCAATTTTTTCTTAAATCAGCATCTCTACATGTATGGCAGCCATTCCATTCCATTCATATTTTTATTTGGAATTTGGGAGAAATGTTGTCAGTAGTTTATAGAATAAAACAAAAATGTTCATTTTACCTAAACGCATACCTATAAATTGTAAAACCAGAGAAACTGGTAATTTTGCAGTGGTCTCTTAATTTTTTCCAGAGCTGTATATGCAAACATACACACAGAACCGTTCTGCACTCCTGGACAGTTAACGTATAAGGGTTTCCACTTGTACAGGTGTCTGCAAACAGTTGCTAAAAATCGTCATCCACCCTCCAATTATGTTTTCAGAACAATTAAAAACACAGAAGCCTCGGTTCCTCTCCAGGAGCAGGGCTGACCTACAACAATCATGTGGTTTAATTTGCCTGAGCTGTAAATCTCCACACACGCTGGAGTCTGGGAACCGTGCCGGTGATTGTCCTTAGCCCTGTACGCACTCTGGCGTGTCCTCACAGCGGCCAACCCTCAGGCCACCATGGGCACATCCGGCACACTGGCTGCTAGCTTTTGAAAGAGGCCAGTGCCCTGGAGATTTCAGTCTGTCTCACTCCGACACCTGAATTAAGCTTTCCTCCAATCCCTGGATTGAAAGAAAGTTCCTGTAGGAGTTTTGCACATTTTGCAGCAATGGTTTAACTGCGGTTGTCGTACCCTAGTCTTACTGTGGGTTTTAATATGCCTTCACCGTCCTTTACTACACTCTACCATGGATAGTCTACCATGGTAAACTGATTCATGGCCTGCTGCTCCCATGATCCAAGCAGTGAAAATGAGAGAAGACAACAATATGGTTAAATCAGAGAATACAACCGTATTAAAAGTTGACTGAGACACTGAGAGACGGTGTGCAATACAGTACAATCAGAGAGGTTCAATTCAGCAGTATGCAAGTTATATTGAAGAAAAAGACAGATGCAAAGTAAATAGACGGATTCATATATAGATTGAATTGTCTGCCGAGCAGCGCAGGCCAGGGGTAGCAGTCCTCTGCGAGGCTCCAGTGTGTAGCTCTCTGACAGCAGCCACCGACATTCACCGACATTCACCGACATTCACCAGGCGCCTAATGGATGCCCTAACAAGCCAAGTTACATAACGGGGACCTGCAACCCTTCAGCAGTGTGTGTTGGAGTCGCCCTGTTCGCTGGTCTCCTGCAGAGCTCCTCGCAGGGCGCCACCATTGACCGAAGGAGCCCGTCAGAGTGATTTCAGATCCATTAGGAGTGCCCTGGGACCCTTCCCCCTCTGTCCCCCCCACAATCACTCAGCCTTCTCCCCCCCAATGGGCCACAGCTTCCTCTGCTTGCAATGGGATGTAGAAGGGGGGACTGGCTAGCCAGCCTCAATAGGTTTGAGGTCGTGGAGGAACTTAGCTTTAGTCAAAAGTGTGACACCATTTATGAGGTATTAAGTGCACGCACACAAACACATGCAAACACACACAGCTTTTACACACACATACAGTATAGAGAGAGAGCGAGAGAGAAATAGATTAAGATTTACACGGTATACATTTGCACGTATTTTTAAAGCTGACATTATGTAATTGTGCCGGGAAGAGAACCAGGACTGCAGTGGGCACCCAGGTAGCGCCCCTCCCTTCATGTTTCCCGCAGCCCCTAGGCACATCACTGTGTGTGGAGCTGAGCGTTGCGCCGCTGATTACTTTTCTTGATGGGCTCCCCATCAGGACTTACATCAGAGCGTGCAGGTCGAGCTCCTTTTATGAAGCAGTGGATTAGCCAGGCATAATCCTCTCTAATTAACCAAAATAGGATTAATAGGCCACATAATACAATGCACTAATGAAGCAATTTGTATGCGGCTACATGCGATGCGTCTGTGTGCCGGGGTCCCTGTGCCCAGAGCTGCTGCTCTCACAATTTATGTTTTGTACTCGGCCTTCGAGTGTCTTCCGATGCATTGAGTGAGGCTCGGAGTTCATGTCCCAGCTGCCGGGAGAAGCACATTCATCAGCCGGGTCGTGGTAAGGAATGGCAATATTGTTTAAATGCCCTTTTTTTTAAATAAAGAAAGAACGCTGAATTTCGAATCAGTCATCGCCATCCCAGAGTCATTTGCACTGCTGTGCTAATGAAAAAAAAATCTAAATAAAGACTGGAGTCAAAGCACGGGCGGTTGAAGCTCCCAGGCTGCACAGAGAGTCTGTTGCTCCAGCAGAGCTTTCATAACAAACGTCCGACGCAGTAACAGTGGTGTCAGTCTTGGGGCAGCTTCCACGGTGTGTTTCACTGGACCTTGGGGGAGAGCTTGAGGAGAAGGCAGCTTCAGAAGCAGGAAGACAGTAGCCGTGAATTCCTCCTAGCTTCTAACAATGTCCGGGAACTGGCTTATGAACCGCTGAGGGAGTTCAGGAGAAGTTGGGAGAAGTAAAATCCTGGTATTTTAATTGGGTTTGGGAAGTCAAACCTGCAGACGTTCTCTCCCGAGGGACAGCGCCAACGAGTCCAGTGTGTGATCATATCAGATCGCAATACTGAATATGAGGAGAGTAGGTGTGCATGGCCTGTTCCACCTCTACTCGGGTTATGTCCCTGATCATGGGGAGCCAGCGGCTATTACAGTGTTACCAAGAAAGCCTTACCGTGCCCAGAAAGCCGTGGAAGAAGCCATGACACCCAATTCCCCCATCCTCAGCCTCAGCCCAGGTCTGCTCATTAGTGCCGGCGTATTATCCTTGCACCCGTGTTGGTTACTAATCACATTAGGATGAGAAAGGGAGAGAGGTCAAACAGGGACGTTTATCAAACCTGAAAAACAGCAGGACGAAACCATGGAGGCAAACTTACACCCTGTGAAAAAAGATGGTGATACTATCAGAAAGTCTTTGAAAGATTTTTTGTTCTAGTGCGATACTTGCTCTCATATTTCTGAGACCAGTAAAACTTTCCACGACTATCTGTAAATAGAGAGAAGGAGAAAAATCCTTCTCGATTCAATGCCTCTATTCACTTGGATTTGCACGTTTATACTGTTGCTGTTACTTGAAAGGAAAAACACTGAAAATCATCCTGTACGTCTTTAAATTTTGGGATCACGAGTATGAACAGTTGCCTAGTGTGTATCCTGCAAAGACATAGAACCGCAGAGCCCACAGAATCACCACAAAGAAACCCTCAGACTCTCAAGACGAGATCTGGAGACGAAACATCTGCCGTGGAAACCATTTTTGTATTTTCCTTTTATCAGGCCTATATATCTGCAGAGCACGGAGCACCTGCTTCTAATTACACATAATGCAACTTAATGATCCTTCTCCTTAGCGAGCATGTCGTACATATGCAAATCAAGCACAGCATCGTTGGGGGGGGTCGGTGGTAGAAAAAACTGTTTCATGAAACACTGATGACGGGAAGCATGATACTGTCGCCTCCTGTCACTTCGCATGTTCGCTAAGCACTCAGCCACTGAGCTACAACTACAGTGTGACTGTGGCCTCCCGTTTGTCCCGGCAGATTCTTCGTGAACTTCCCCTCAGCCAAGCAGTACTTCAGCCAGTTCCGAGACATGGAGGACCCCGAGGAGATGGAGCAGAGCCCGCAGCTGCGCAAGCACGCCCGCCGGGTCATGAATGCCATCAACACGGTGGTGGAGAACATCAGCGACGCCGACAAGGTCTCCTCCATCCTGGGGCTGGTGGGCCGAGCGCACGCCCTCAAGCACAAGGTGGAGCCCATGTACTTCAAGGTGAGCTGGGCAGGGCGGGGCAGGGTGAAAACAAAATATAATATACATTCTACATCTCACAGTCCTACTACATGACTTGGGGTGACCAGTCCCAATAAATAACAGCAGCACTGTGGAGAATAGGGTATTTACACATAGAAAACATGTTTTTGGCTATGGGCTCTTAGTATACATTCATAATGGGCAATAAGG